>NC_056729.1:7238171-7275671 GCF_019279795.1 Protopterus annectens
TCTCCTTCTTCACCTAGGCCTATTGTCAGCAGCACCAGCAGCACTGACTTCAACATCTAGTACATACAGATGTAGCAGACCTGCAGCAGCCCCAGCATTATCCCAGTTAAAATTCTGAAGTCTCTACTCCAATGGCCCAGAGTATTGAGGGATAATCAGAATGTAGAGTGTATGTGTATTTTATACAGTTCTGCTTTAGATCCACCATGTGGGATTGGCTAATTATGATGCAGTTCATATGCCCTGGATATAATCATTATTTAAAAGCCCTATGTTAGTGTGGTATGTGGCATTATGTGGTAAGGCACGCAGCATAACTTATACAACAGTCAAAAATATTTATTGTAGATATCCAGTTTTAATTGCTTGCTGCCTACGTCATCACTGTCACATGGGTAGTCTGTCCACGTGAACACCCTAAGCTATGTGGCATGCCATGCAAACATGAGTGCTGGGAACAAAAAGTCCTAAAAATAATGAGACCCTCCCGATGTCATCCACATCCTTTGGGAATATCAAAATCATCTAGGAGCCTACACAAAATGGTTATGCGGACATGGCTGCTCCTTTTATCAATTTAGGAAATCCACCACATTTGCATACATATCCATGCTGACAGCCTAGAAACTATACAGTTCAGAGCCATGTGAGCTGAGTAACAGCACATATGCATCGTTGTATGGACCCGACACAAGGTCCTACACTACATTTTTAAAAACCATAGTAGAAATGTTATTTTTTATTTATTTATTTTTTCTGTTAAGTTTGTTTATGTACTGCAGCATGTAGTGCAAACATTCCGAAATTATTAAAAATATATTATTAATTTTATATTATCCCTTCCTTTTTCAGACATCCACAATGAACCTTAAGCACATATATGTATGTGATCTAACATATTCTGGGGAGTTATGTCCATATTTGTGGACTTTTACATCCACTTCTGTCTGTGTAGACTCCTGTATGCGGACAAATTCCATATACACTACGGACACTGACTCTGACTCTACACTGATGCCTCTGTGCTTGTGTGCTTGTTGGATCACAACACCTGGGTCATTTGCATAAGATTCAACTGCTTATGAGGTAATTTGTATTCCACAGAACTTTCCTTGTTTGCATGTGCTTGCACCCTGCTAAGCAACACTTACTGAATCTAAAATTGTTTGCGCTCATGTACACATCGCACCGCAATGCATACACCAAAAAAAAAAATCAGGTAAGCTTTACTGAATTCCCCCAATGTCATTCATAATTTACTTAAAGCTTGTTGCAGTAAAGTGACATTTCTTTATTTAACAAAAGAAAAACAGAAACACTGGGATTCTCATGTTGTATAATGTCTGAATTAATGTAAAATTAATTATTAGATGCTTGCAAGTGATTATCAGATAAGACAGAATACTACCAGACTTTTAAATTAATGTAAAGAACAAACTTTGTCTGAGACAAATAATTATTTTGTGAACAAACAAAATTAGGTCCCTTTTCAATTAGAAAAACTCACAAGACTAGCAGTCTTTCGGACAAAATATTAATCATCATCATCTTCTTTCAGCTGTTCCCATTAGGGGTCGCCACAGTGGATCATCTGTTTCCATTTCTTCCTGTCCTCTGCATCATGCTCTTTCACACCAACCGCCTGCATGTCCTCTCTCACCACATCCATAAACCTCATCTTAGGCCTTCCTCTTTACCTCTTACTTGGCAGCTCCATCCTTAGCATCCTTTTCCCAATATACCCAGCATCCCTCCTCAGCACATGTCCAAACCAACGCAATCTCACCTCTCTTGCTTTGTCTCCAAACTGTCCAACCTGAGCTGACCCTCTAATATACTGATTCCTAATCCTGTCCATCCTAGTCACACCCAGTGCAAATCTTAACATCTTTAACTCTGCCACATCCAGCTCTGACTCCTGCCTTTTCGACAATGCTACCGTCTCCAACCCATATAACATAGCTGGTCTCACTATCCTCTTGTAGACCTTCCCTTTCACTCTTATTGGTACCCGTCTGTCACAAATCACTCCTGACACTCTTCTCCACCCATTCCACCCTGCCTGTACTCTCTTCTTCACCTCTCTTCCATACTCACCATTACTCTGAACTGTTGATGCCAAGTACTTAAACTCATCCACCTTTACCAACTCTACTCCCTGCATCCTCACCATTCCTCTACCCTCCCTCTCATTTACACACATATATTCTGTTTTAGCCCTGCTGACCTTCATTCCTCTCTTCTCTAAAGCATATCTCCACCTCTCCAGGGTCTCCTCAACCTGGTCCTTACTCTCACTACATATCACAATGTCATCTGCAAACATCATAGTCCACGAGGCCTCCTATCTAATCTCATCTGTCAACCTGTCCATCACCACTGCAAATAAGAAAGGGCTCAGAGCTGATCCTTGATGTAATCCCACCTCCACCTTAAACGTATCTGTCACTCCCACCACAGTCCTCACCAATGTCACACTACCCTTGTACATATCCTGTACCATTCTTACATACTTCTCTGCCACTCCCGACTTCCTCATACAATACCACAACTCCTCTCTAGGCACCCTGTCATATGCTTTCTCTAAATACACAACGACACAATGCAACTCCTTCTGACCTTCTCTATATTTCTCCAACAACACTCTCAGAGGAAATATTGCATCTGTAGTGCTCTTTCCCGGCATGCAACCATACTGCTTATCACTAATCATCACCTCCCTTCTTAACCTAGCTTCCACTACTCTTTCCCATAACTTCAAGCTGTGACTGATCAATTTTATCCCTCTGTAGTTACTGCAGCTCTGCACATCAACCTTATTCTTAAAGATAGGTACCAAAACACTTTTTCTCCACTCCTCAGGCATCCCCTGACTTTCCAAAATTTCATTAAACAATCTGGTTAAAAATTCCACTGCCATTTCTCCTAAGCACCTCCATGCTTCCACTGGTATGTCATCTGAGCCAACAGCCTTTCCATTCTTCATCCTCTTCATAGCTGTCCTTACTTCCTCCTTGCTAATCTGCTTCACTTCCTGATTCACTATCCCCTCATCATCCAACCTTCTCTCTCTCTCATTCTCTTCATTCATCAGCCCTTCAAAGTACTCTTTCCATCTACTCAACACACTCTCCTCACTTGTGAGTATGTTTCCCTCACTGTCCTTTATCACCCTTACCTGCTGCAAATCTTTCCCAGCTCTGTCCCTCTGTCTAGCCAATTGGTACAGGTCCTTTTCTCCCTCTTTAGTGTCCAATCTCTCATACAACTCTCTATATGCCTCAAAATATTAATAATGATGCAAATTATATGCGTACTCTTATTTAGCATTTGTTTTTCCATTCCTTGTCACTGTGGAGTCCCATTCCTTACCTCACATATAATGGGTTGAGATGTGTCCCCCACCGATTTCATCCTGTCACTTTTTCAAATATTTAATTTGTGAATATTTTCAGGAGAGTTCAGTAAACAGTCGGGACCTCCTATTCATAAGCACACTACACCATCATGTACTTAGGCAATAAAGAGGTGTGCATACCTGACACATTATATGCTATATGTGTGTGTGTGTGTGTGTGTGTGTGTGTGTGTGTGTGTGTGTGTGTGTGTGTGTGTGTGTGTGTGTGTGTGTGTGTGTGTGTGTGTGTGTGTGTGTGTGTATGTGTGTGTGTGTGTGTGTGTGTTTGTGTGTGTCTGTGTGTATTGCCATTGTGCTATGGACAACAGACATGCTATTCCATCTTAACAAACAACCATAGAGGACATGGACAATGAAATCAGTAAAACATGGACTGACATTATGTATGAGCACATTCACAAATATCATTTAGGTAATCACACATCAATATTAGTAACATTTGTCTACAAGGAATACCTGTGACACTAACATATACTTGAAAAGATACTTTTCTCAAGAAAGATATTTAAAAATATTAAAACCTCTCAATACAACAATAAGTGTCATCAGTAATTTATACTGCTATACTAATATATGCAAACATAGGTTAGTATTGCCTGGTATTTACACACAGCAGGTGTCCACATACATCCTTGTACATTACACTGTGCAGCATTCTGAGTCAGCTGCTGTCTGGGATAGCAGACAATGGGATCTTATTCTCACCAGAGCCCGGGTCCTGAAGTATGCTCTAACTTGTATGGAAGGGTAGATTCTGGTTTGTGCAGAATGTCCTTTGGCAATGTAAGCCATAAGAGGAGGCTGTGAGGTACTGATATCAGACTGATCCAAAATAATACTGAATAAGATATTAGGGTCCTGCAGCTTAAAGGACTAAGGCTATCCTATGCCAGTGTACCATCATGCCATTAAGGAGGTGCAAGATATCCTGTCACATTTCTTCTAGCAACTGCTTAATGCTATGTGACAATAAGATAATTCCCTATATGCTCAAATGTTGCAGGAAATGCCGGACAGATCATTGCATAACCACATGCATAACACTCTAGAAGTGCTAAAGATCCCCTGGAAACCCAACCCTATCTGCAAAACATATGACAATACCAAAAATAATGCACACTCCAGTCCCTCTATAACATTAGCTATCAGTACTAGATAAGATATATATAAATACGTACACACACACACACACACCTATATATCTATATCTGTCTAGATATACACATATACACACACACATATATATATATATATATATATATATATATATATATATATATATATATATATATATATGTACTATTGTATGACTGCATTGATTTTTTAATTTTAATTTTTTAAATTTTTTTATATCCACCTGTTGTGTTTTTAGACTTAGTGCCGTTTTAGATGCCCACCCCTACTGTTAGCATTTGCAAGCCCTTCCCAGTGCTATTTCTTCTGGACACTGATAGATCAGACTGATACAGCACTCCCATTAGACTCTTAAAGCTTGAATTAGCCTGTTTCATATCATCCTGTTTCAACTAGTGTACACTGCAATATTCAGAGTGTTAACCTGAATTGTATATTGTTCTTTTCTGCATTTCCTTGTTTTAGCTAAAAGTCAACTGTTTGGACCTTAGCCTTGTAGTACCCTCATAGTAGTGGGAACATTGTGAGTTTGTGCAGGATCTTAGACTCATTTATTTAATTTTTACTGCTTTTTACTGTTTGTATTTTTTTACTTAATCTGGACCTTAGTCTTGTAGTATAACTCACAGTAGTGAGAGAATTGTGAATTGCTGCAGGATATCAGCCCTATTTATTACATTTTTACTGCATTTTTTTTCTTCTAGCATTTTACATGGTTTGGGGATCTTAGTCTAGTCTTGTATCATCACTCATAATAATGAGATCATTGTGAACTGCTGCAGGATCTGGTCCTCATTTATTACATTTGTCCTACATTTTTTTTCTGTTTGCATTTTACTTAGTTTGGGACCCTTAGTTTTGTAGTATCACTCAGAATGATGAGATAATTGTGAATTCCTGCAGGGTTTGAGCCTTATATTATTTATACTTATGCTGCATTTCTAGTGTTTCTGATTGGATTCCCTCTAACTCACCTTCTATAATCTGTGCTGAGTTGTGCAGCAGTCGTTTGCAGTGCACATTACAGAAGCAGACCCCTAGTGTTGTAATCTTCCATATAAATCTTCCTCTGCTAATTTCTCAAGTATCTAGCTGAGTGCAAAGCAGCTAGTTTGCCCACTAAAAAGCATTACCTCAAAAGTGTTGTTTTAAATAAAAAAATCCTAGACCTTTGCTCCCAGCCAAACAACTCTAAACCCCAGTTGTATCACCCCACATAGATCATAAAAAAAGAAGCTCCACAGACCTGGATGTGCACTTTCCTGCTGTCCCTGTAGCCTGTCTGGTGGAAAAAGGCATCTTGAGACAATATAGGAATTGTCTCATGTTTACTGACAATTACCTTATTCCTAAGCACACTGACACAGTATGTGAAACATGTAATCACACTATGTATCTCTTACATACAGAGACCGATATCTCCAAATAAGTTGCCAGTAACACACACACTACACCTACTCTGGATTAGGCACATAAACTCCCATATGCTGAGGCTCTTAAATGCAATCTAGCCAAACCTCAAAATCCTCCCATTTGCTGCACTCAGTCACCTCCCAAACACTCCTCAAGGACAACACACCCCAGGACACATAGAACCACATCTCATAATGTCTGTCACTAAGTCCTTAAGGAAAACTGCCACACAACCCAATATATTGGTCATTGAAGATGCTACTGTGAAACACAACAATGCCCTCTCAACAGCATGAGCGAGGAGATGGTCACAGTCAGTTGCCTATCTGGGCAATGATCCATCAGATCACACATGCACTCAGGACATTGAACCACTAGTATCAGTATGACTTGGTCACAGTCCACAAGGGTGTTAATGACCCGAGATGTACCTTCCTGGACTACATGAAGACAGACATGTCCAAGGATGACACCACAATATAAACAGAAGATGACTGACATTAACAATTGGCTTAGTTACTGATGTCATTCTAATGGTGTCCAATATTTTTCAGCTTGGGAGGGCATGATCGACAGACCCCACTGGTTTTCCAGGGATGGTCTGCACCTGCTCCTACTAGGTTTTCAGATATTGGCAAAAGCATTATCCACTCATATAGCGCCTTTTTAGGAAATGCCAATCTGATAAACCTTCTAACATGGTAAATTCTACATAAGATAAACTAAAGGCGTTTGCGGTCAACACCATGAGTCTCAACAAAAAACTGCATTTGCACAGGTTTGCACTTGTTTAAGCTCCACTCAGTAGTGCTGAGCTGATGTAAACTATTACTGGTGCCAGAAATTCTGCTCTTCAGATTCTCCCTTAGATCTTGCTAGTTCTTTCTCTCTTGCACTTCAAATAGTCTAATCGCCTTGCACTTCAACAGGTTTTTGTAACAATTATTATAGCACACCTAAGAGTCATCAGCACTAGTTCTTCTTCACAGAAATAGCTCCAGTACTTAGTAGTTATGACCACCCCTCCTGGCATGATTAAAGGGCAGTTCCCTGTGCTTTTTCGTATTAACCTGGTGCATTTGGCATTTTGAGGCAGTGTAGCAACTGCCTCATGTACACAGACAACCCTCTCCTCTTACCTCCCAACACTCAAATTTGTGAGAGATGCACTTATATCACCAAATTGGAAGCTATGCACTCTCCAGCCAAGACCGGACTAGCTTGTCAAGAGGAGAAGGTTGACAACTAAACCACACCACATGAAACACATAGTCCTCCAGAACACCCACTATTACAGCTCTCAAAAAAACCCCACAAACCATACACCCACCTTTGTGGAGGCACTCAATAGAAATTTACCCAAACAGCAGAGACCACCAAGACAGAAAAGCACTTGACCACCAAAACACAGCACAGACCGCAGGACACATAGAGCACCTACATAGTATGCCTCTCAACCTAAGCCCCTAAGGCTAAACACCTTGCCCAGTACACTAATTACAGGTAACTCAATAGTGAGACACACAGATGTCTCACTTACTTAGTTGAATAAGGAGATAACAGTCAGCTGTCTATCAAATGCCAGAATCCAACACATAACACACGCACTCAGGTCGCTGCACAAGTACAAGTATGACTCTGTCATTGTCCATGTGGGCATGAATGACCTGAGCTGCACCTCCCTGGACTACATGAAAAGAGACATGGTTGAGCTCTTGGATTATGTGACCCAGGCAGGTATGACACTAGCTCTGATCAGTATCCTACCATCACCCAGAATTATATCAAAGTACAAACAAAAAATAATTGACTTCAACAATTGGCTAGGTTTCTGGTGTCATTCTAAGGGGATCCAGTATCTGTCTGATTGAGATGGCATGATTGACAGACCTCAATGCTTTGTCAGAGATGGCCTGCATCTGTCACCCCTGGGTTTCTGGGTATTGGCTAAGGCTCTTGCCACTATTGATAAACTCATCAAACTAGGCATCAACCCCTATATCATTAAGTGGGTTGCAAATTGTCTCACAGATAGAGCACACAATGTGAAAGGAGTGGACTCCAAGTCAGATGCTGACCAGTCACGAGTGGAGTCCCACAGAGATCGGTCCTGGGTCCTGTCTTGTTTGGTATCTACTTCTCAGAAGTCCAGACCAACACAGAGAGACACTGGCTGACAAAATTCACAGACAACAGCAAGCTGGGATCCATTATTAACTCCCAAAGTGATGCAGACATCCTGCAGAAAGGCCTCACTGAGACCAGTAACTGGTGTCCAAACCATGGCCTTAAGCTTAATGCCAAAAAATTTGTCATCATCTCCTTTGGGAAAAACTCAGTTCCCACTAATTATCACATCAATGGGAGCCCACTGAACACTGACAACATTATAAGAGATCTGGGGACACAGGTTGATAGCAACCTCTTTTTTGACCGTCACATTCCCGCTGTGGTCAGAAAGGCCTTCTATGTGGCACATCTCACTACCAAGGGTTTTGCATCCAGGAAGAAAGAGGTCATCATTTCTCTCTACTCTTCTCTCATTAGACAAATCATAGAGTATAATGCCCCATTTGGCATGTACCTCACTAGACACCTGCAACATCTGGAAAGGCCACAAAAGTACCCCACGAAGAGGATCCTAGGCCTTAAACACATGTCCTACATGGACAGACTCAAAAAACTCCAGCTACTTTCTGTCTCATATCATCTACTAAGAAGCGATCTCTACTTGACTTACAAAGAAATTTCTGACCTAGCTCTGTTAGAAATGCTGCATCTAAAGAAATCCCAATCCCTCCGCACCACATGCTGCAGAGACCTCAACCTCATTACCACAATCAACAGAATATGCTGGAGGGACAGGTTCATAACCCAGAAACTGCCCATGATCTAGAATAGACTTCCCATACATGTCAAGCAGAGCACCTCACTAGCCCTCTTCAAGAGAAATCTAAATGAGTGGTTGGGAAATAGAAAGTTCACCCCGGGCATCACTACAGTGGCTCTACTTGATAGTGACACTGAGAACTAATGATGGGCAGCACAATGTCAGGGCACTTCTATGGGCTAGGCTTGTAAAGGCCCCAGAGCCATTAGCCTAGTACACACGTATGAACCTACAAACTATCTGGAAGCACTCCTCACCATGGAGAGTATAGACTCATGTACAGTTACTGAGACATTAAAGGCATGGATGGCACCCAGGCTGTATAAGGCTATGTCTTCCACACATTTAGACCAGCTATCACAGAAGAAGGGTCAAAAGGTGGAGGTGTATCAATCTACATAAAAAGTAAGTACACTTCAAGATTGGTCAAACTATATGACATGCTTGAGATACTCCATGTCCAACTAACCTTAGATATAGTGTAATACCATAACCTCGCTAGCTATAGGTCCCCATCTATGACCCAGGATAACTATACCACACTTGATTGTACTAGATTCACTCACTATTCAGCCCAATACCATCATTGTGGATAATATCAACTATCCCACCATAAACTGGGATACATACATAACTACTTACATGCAGGCTCAAAGATTTCTGGATTTCGTCAAGGAAAACACCCTGTAAGAGCTAGTCTGTTCACTTACTAGGGGCGCAAATATCCTGGATCTGGTACTCAAAATATGAGAGAACATGTCATTGTGGGGGGGGGGACTTGTGTAATGCCCTCACTGGTCAGATCAGATCACAAAATGATAACCCTTGAAATAAATATAAAGGCTGAACTCCCAGCAAATCCCAGTACTTTTAAGAACTTTGTCAAGGCTAACTATCTTCCAATAAATGAAGGCATAGCTAAATTCCAAGCTCTCCAGATTCTGATAACACAGTTGCCTATGTGGAAGTGTTTACAGAAACTCTGTACAAGCATGTAAATATGCATAGAAACAACAGTACTATACCAAAATAAACTTAGGACAAACTCCAAAAGCAAGACCCCTTGGTTGACTCACATTATAAATAGGTTGCACTATAAAAGAAAGAAAATCCTGTACAAAAATCAGAAGGGCTATGACCAAAAGACAAGAAAAAGCTCCCTCATCAGTTTTAACAAGCAACTCAGGACTACAAGTCCACCAAAGCCAGCTTCAAGTCAAAAATAGCCTCTCAGGCTAAGGATAATCATAAGACTTTTTTTGATATGTACACAACCTTTAAGGGATGGTGTGCTGAAGTAATGGTAAGTGGAACTTCCTATACCAAACTGGGAGATATAGCACATTTGCTGGCCAATAAATTTAGCTCCAATTTCACCCCCCATCACTCCCAGTCTCTCCTCAGGAAATACCCACTACCATTTCTCCCCTAACTATCACTACAGAACAGGCCCTCACTGTACTCTCCAGAGCTAAGAACATTGCATCAAGCCATCTTGATAATATCCCAGGATGCCTCCTAAATAGTTGACCTTGTCAGGCAAAGTAGAATATCTTTTCAACCACAGCCTCCAGACAAGCTTCATCTCTTTGGAATGCAGGACCACAACTGTTGTCCCTCTATACAATTGCAGACCATCAACAGACCCAGGGAACTACAGACCCATAAGTCTGACTAGCCTTATATGCAAGGCCATTTAAAGAACTTTTGTGGACCGGAAAAACAAAGACACAGGAAATCTTCAGACACTGGACCCATCCCAGTTTGGTTTTGCCAAATGTAGGTCATGCCTACTAATCTTGGTGGACTTCTTCAAGAAGGTCACTAGAGCCACAGACAAGGGCAAAACAGTGCATACTGTCTACCTTGACCCAGCAAAGGCATTTGACACAATACCTCACTTGGGTATTATAAACATATATAATGTCAAGCAGAGCACCTCACTAGCCCTCTTCAAGAGAAATCTAAATGAGTGGTTGGGAAATAGAAAGTTCACCCCGGGCATCACTACAGCGGCTCTACTTGATAGTGACACTGAGAACTAATGATGGTCAGCACAATGTCACGGCACTTCTATGGGCTAGGCTTGTAAAGGCCCCAGAGCCATTAGCCTAGTACACACGTATGAATCTACAAACTATCTGGAAGCACTCCTCACCATGGAGAGTATAGACTCATGTACAGTTACTGAGACATTAAAGGCATGGATGGCACCCAGGCTGTATAAGGCTATGTCTTCCACACATTTAGACCAGCTATCACAGAAGAAGGGACAAAAGGTGGAGGTGTATCAATCTACATAAAAAGTAAGTACACTTCAAGATTGGTCAAACTATATGACATGCTTGAGATACTCCATGTCCAACTAACCTTAGATATAGTGTAATACCATAACCTCGCTAGCTATAGGTCCCCATCTATGACCCAGGATAACTATACCACACTTGATTGTACTAGATTCACTCACTATTCAGCCCAATACCATCATTGTGGATAATATCAACTATCCCACCATAAACTGGGATACATACATAACTACTTACATGCAGGCTCAAAGATTTCTGGATTTCATCAAGGAAAACACCCTGTAAGAGCTAGTCTGTTCACTTACTAGGGGCGCAAATATCCTGGATCTGGTACTCAAAATATGAGAGAACATGTCATTGTGGGGGGGGGGACTTGTGTAATGCCCTCACTGGTCAGATCAGATCACAAAATGATAACCCTTGAAATAAATATAAAGGCTGAACTCCCAGCAAATCCCAGTACTTTTAAGAACTTTGTCAAGGCTAACTATCTTCCAATAAATGAAGGCATAGCTAAATTCCAAGCTCTCCAGATTCAGAGAACACAGTTGCCTATGTGGAAGTGTTTACAGAAACTCTGTACAAGCATGTAAATATGCATAGAAACAACAGTACTATACCAAAATAAACTTAGGACAAACTCCAAAAGCAAGACCCCTTGGTTGACTCACATTATAAATAGGTTGCACTATAAAAGAAAGAAAATCCTGTACAAAAATCAGAAGGGCTATGACCAAAAGACAAGAAAAAGCTCCCTCATCAGTTTTAACAAGCAACTCAGGACTACAAGTCCACCAAAGCCAGCTTCAAGTCAAAAATAGCCTCTCAGGCTAAGGATAATCATAAGACTTTTTTTGTTATGTACACAACCTTTAAGGGATGGTGTGCTGAAGTAATGGTAAGTGGAACTTCCTATACCAAACTGGGAGATATAGCACATTTGCTGGCCAATAAATTTAGCTCCAATTTCACCCCCCATCACTCCCAGTCTCTCCTCAGGAAATACCCACTACCATTTCTCCCCTAACTATCACTACAGAACAGGCCCTCACTGTACTCTCCAGAGCTAAGAACATTGCATCAAGCCATCTTGATAATATCCCAGGATGCCTCCTAAATAGTTGACCTTGTCAGGCAAAGTAGAATATCTTTTCAACCACAGCCTCCAGACAAGCTTCATCTCTTTGGAATGCAGGACCACAACTGTTGTCCCTCTATACAATTGCAGACCATCAACAGACCCAGGGAACTACAGACCCATAAGTCTGACTAGCCTTATATGCAAGGCCATTTAAAGAACTTTTGTGGACCGGAAAAACAAAGACACAGGAAATCTTCAGACACTGGACCCATCCCAGTTTGGTTTTGCCAAATGTAGGTCATGCCTACTAATCTTGGTGGACTTCTTCAAGAAGGTCACTAGAGCCACAGACAAGGGCAAAACAGTGCATACTGTCTACCTTGACCCAGCAAAGGCATTTGACACAATACCTCACTTGGGTATTATAAACAACCTCATACATTTCAGCATAAATTCCTGTGTCATCAGATGGATTACCAAATGGATCACAGATAGGACACATGAAGTTAGGGTGGGGGCATCCAACTCCACCAGGAGGCATGATACTATTGATGTTCAACAGGGCTCAGTACTAGGACCGCTCATGTTTTGAATATACTTCTCTGAACTCAAGGCAAAAGTAGAAGGCCTTTGGCTGACAAAATTTGCTAATGACTGCAAGCTGGAGACAATTACTGAATTCCCTAAAGATGTAGCTATCCTCCAGGAGGATCTGACACAGACAAATAACTGATGCCAGGACCATGGCCTAAAGCTCAATGCAAAAATGCATAATTATTCTCTTTGGGAAGATGACTACCCCTGCAAATTAGAACATTGATAACACTCTCCTAAGACTATACCCAGTGTTAAGGGACTTGTGAACTCGGGTTAACAGTAACCTGAACTTTGATCACCATGTGTCTATGGTACTGAGAAAATCATTCCTCCTGGCGCAACCTGTAAGTATGATGCTGGCATCTAGGTCTAAGGTGATCATCATCCCAGTATGCTCAGCCCTGATTAGATCAATAATCGAGTGCAATGCACCTTTCAGTGTGTATCTGATCAGGCATTTGAAATAGCTGTGGCAGCCACAGAGGTTCCACACTAAAAGAATACAGGGTGCAAATAATATGCCCTATGCAGACTGCCTCAAATTCCTGTTCCTATACGCAGCCTCCTAGAGACTACTGAGGGGAGATCTATGAGTATCCTGCAAGGCATTATCTGATCCGACCCTGATAGATCTGCTACACATTCACAAAACAAACACACTATAATTACCCAATCGAAGTATCTGAACCTTGTGACATAAACAAAACATGTTGTAGGGACAGGCATGTGCCTCACAGATTACCCCTTCTCTGGAATAGACTCTTCCCTAAGCCTCTAAGCCTATTCAAATGCAATTTAGACCAATAGATGGAAAATCATAAATTCACCCCTGGCTTGTTGCTATGGCCCTTATGGACAGGGGCAGTTTGCAGATACCCTTAGGCACATACATATACCAAAGCCATTTTAGCCTGTGGGCATTGACAATTGGGAAAAATGAGGCATGAATTGTTAGATTTAAAAAGGCTCTAGGGCTCTTAGCCTAATAACGTCCCATGATCCTATTATGTAATAGCCATGGTGTGGTTGCAGTTCTTTTTGCAGCCTGCATCATGTATTATTGCTTGGGTAATGATGATACTTCAATCTGAACCCTTTCTAATAATAACAATTTTGCAAACATTATGCCTGTTCAACTACATGATATAGGTTTCTGAAATATCTACTGCATCATACAACCTTACTGTACTATAGTTAAAAGTGCGTATGCCTTTTCTTACTGCTGTCCCAGCTTACTTTAATTTAAAGGCCCATGTGACAGAGGCATCTTACATTTGCTGAGTTTGTCTTTCTTGTGCCCTATATGTCCCATATGGCAGGACAAAGGATGATGATGGCTCCTCCCTATCCTCTCCTTCACTATAATATTCTGTCTGAGTTTCCAGATTCAGCAGTGTTAAGTTGTATTGGATGATGCAGGCTAAAGAATTTAGGAAAGCAGTAACAGAAATATACTGGAGTGTGCTACTAGTATTTTCTGGACAGCAGAACTGCGTCTTCAAGTACCCAAATAGGTGCTGTATTATTTTCCATCTACATTGATGGGCATCTTTGTAGGCATCTGTGCAGAGTGTATGGATGTCAGTAACCATGCCTCTACCTTGTATTCAGCATTACTTAATGAATGCCCTTGGGGTATTAGCCTCAGCTCCAGCACATGGTACATGGCATGTGAATTCCACAAAATTGCATCATAGATTGTCTCTTGGACTGTGGACAAACATACATGATGTGAATACTTTGGTCTCAGACCACCCCTTATTTCACCAAGTAGAATGCATGCCTGTTAAGGTATACCTGTAGACCATCCATAGCCACTTTTCATATGCCTACATGTCTGCTGCCCACTGCACTAAAGATGCTTGGTAGGCAGCAAACTGCAGGGAAACCTTGCATAATGGAGGTAATTTTTCGTTGTGTGATCAGGACTATTAAGTACATTTCTGCATGATCTAGCAAGTAATCTAGAAATAACTGCAAGTTGTGACTGGCAGATGCCTGTGATATGTCAGCAGTGCACCCTGTAGGTCTTTGAATGCCTCACATGTGCCAGAATACTCACAGCAACTATAAACCTGGTTTGCAAAGGTCTTGCGTACCTCTTCTGCCAGTCCTCTATTGAATGACACAGTTGATCTAGCTTATCCATCATGTAATTATCCATATGGAGCCTTTTTAAGCCTGTTGCCAAGTAAGTCTAGTATTCAGGGTCCACAGCTGAAAGCATGTCTTGGTGCAGTCACAATGAGTTATGCCAAGGTGCTTATGTTGCAATAGTAGCTTTTATAGATATCAGGTATCTAATGGTAAATGCCAGTTTCTGCATTCATTTTATTGCATACAAGGTAATGTCTGCAGTTGTTCTCTCATACAGTTATATCCTTTTTCATGTCTATGTACTTAATTGTGCACATTACTCACCTTTCTCAAATCAGGATGTTTCAGTCCACTGTTGTGTTAAGCTCATTTGCATGCTGTTTTTGCATCTGTTTTATAAACAGCATAATGGTGTTGCACACTGTATTTAGTATTTAAGTTTGAAATTATGCATTAGTCAGATCCTTCACAAAACTTAAAGATGGAGTAGCTGATGTCATTCATAATACCAAATTGACAACCTTTCCCTTTTTGATTCCTTCTGCTGCATCTGTCCCTTGTTGGAATTAGTACTGGACTCCATCTCAGTTTTACAGTGTTGTAACAAAGAATTTGGAATATTAATGCAAATACATTTGTTAGAAATGTCTCTTCCTTGAAGCACATTACCCTCTTGCAAAGAAACTGTTGTGCTTTTGAGTTCCATTCTGAATAGACAGAGCCATAACAAATGAAAATGTAAAAGTGTATTCATGTCTAATTCCCATCTTGAATGCCAAAAACAACTAAACATAAATACTTAACAAAATTCAACTACACCAGTCATTGGATAAAACTTAAAAAAACAGAACATTACACTAAAATTCATAATAAAATTTCCAACAAGCTATTGGAAAACATATCTTTCTTCTAGTCTCATGGAAATGCAACTATATTGTTCATCCATTGTTGTCGACGATGACCAAGGACATCACATCGAGGCGGTTGACTGAGTATGGTGTGTCTGGCTGTGGCTGATCAGTCCAATGCGAGCTTGGAAAGCTCTGCCGCACGTCGGGCACAAATTGTCTGTTGAGTTGGTTGGCAAAGAGTTGGCTATGGATTTATGCAGCTCACACTTCCACTGTGCCTCTGCAGTCCTGCTCTGCTCGTAAGAAGTAGCGCCTTTGCTGATGCTGCTTCGTCAGGCGGGAAGGTCTTGCTCTAGAGTTTCCCAGGAGTCCTAATCAATGCCAAAGCTCTTCAAAGAGACTTCCAGAGTGTCCTTGAAGCGCTTTTTCTGACCACCTTGTGTACGTTTGCCTCCAGCGAGTTCAGTATAGAACAGTCTCTTGGGGAGGCGTGTGTCTGGCATATGTACAAGGTGGTCTACCCACCTGACTTGGGCTCTCTTCAGCAGGGTGTAGATACTTGGTAGTCCAGACTGAGTGAGCACAACTGTGTCTGGAACTTTGTCCTGCCAGGTAATTGCCAGCAGCCTTCTTAAGCAGTTCATATGGAAGCGATTCAGCTTTTTGGCATGACACTCGTACACAGTCCATGTCTCACAGCCATACAGTAGTGTGGGCAGTACGACTGCCTTGTACACCTTCTGCCTTGTGGACAGTTTGATGCCTCTCCTCTCCCAGACTGACTCCCACATGTGGAGCTTGCCTTGGTGATGCGTGCATCTGCCTCATCATCAAAGTTCACAAATCTGGAGAGTGTGCTTCCGAGGTATGTAACCTTGTCAACAGCCTTCAGTATCTCACCTTCACTGTTGGTAGTTTGTTCCACATACATCTTCAAAGGTGCGGGCTGATGCAAAACCTCAGTCTTCTTGGTACTGATTATGATGCCAAAGTTTCTGCAAGCAGTGGAAAAGCTGTTTATGCTCTGCTACATCTGGGCCTCTGTGGCAACATTGAGTGTGCAGTCATCGGTGAACAGGAAATAGTGCAAAAAATCCTCTTTAACCTTGGTCTTGGCCTGTAGCCTCTGCAGGTTGAAGAGCCTGCCATCAGTCCTGTATCTGACCTTAATGCTAGTTTCTTTGTTATCACAGAAGCCATCTGACAACATGGCCGAGAACATCATGCTGAACAGCATAGGTCCCAGTACACAGCCTTGCTTGACTCCGTTGGTGACTAGGAAGGCATCAGAAGAGTCTCCATCATCCAATACTCAAGATAGCATGAAATCATGGAACTGGTGCACTATACTGATACTGTCTGGTCCACAAACATTATATAAAGGTCCCTGTTTTGTTCCAGGCACTTCTCCTGTAATTGACGTGCTGCAAATATCATGTCCACTGTCCCTTGGTCCTCTCTAAAACTGCACTGACTCTCTGGCAGGTGTCCATCTTCCATGTGTTGAGTAAGGCAGTTGAAGAGGATTCTGGCAAGGATTTTGCTGGCAATGACCAGGAGAGTGATTCCTCTGTGGTTGTCACAAGACTGACTATTTCCCTCTCTCTTGTAGAGATGGACAATGGAGGCATCCTTAAGCTCTTGAGGGATAACTTCCTGTTGCCACATGGTTTGGAAGAGCTCAGTGAGCTTCTGTAACAAAACTGGTCCCCTTGTCTTGAAGATTTTGGCTGGAATAGAGTCAGAGCCTGGTGCTTTACCATCGGAGAGAAGCTTAATTGCTTCCTTAACCTCTGATTCCTTTGGAGGTTCTACCAGGGAGGTGTTAATGGCAACTTACAGCATGTGGTCAATGGTTTCGGCATCAATGGAGGAAGGCCTGTTCAGGACATTGATGAAGTGCTCAGCTCATCTTTTCAGGATGGCATTGTGGTCAAGGAGCATGGTGGACCCATCGGCACTGAACAGTGGTGATGTTCCAGAGGACTGTGGCTCATAGATGGTCTTCAGGGCATCATAGAAATGCTTGAAGTTGTTGCTATCAGCGTACTTCTGGATCTTCTCTGCCTTTCTGCTGAGCTAGGAATCTTGCATCTCTCTGAACTTTGCTTGCACCTTGCTTTTGATGGGGTTATAGGCTGCTTTCTTGGAGATGGATGTAGCATCTTGCTGGAGGGATCTGAAGGCTTCATATTTCTTATCCAGCAGCCTCTGAATGTCTTCATCATTGTCATCAAACCAGGCCTGGTGTTTGTGTGTGTTCAGGTCCAAGTGAGCAAGAGTGGTATTGTAGACCACATCCATAAAAGCTGCCCAGTTCTCTTCTGCACTACTGGTGTCAAAGTTGAGTTGGTCAAGCTTACTGTCAAGGTCCTCACTGAGATTCTGGCACACAGAGTGCCATTCTAACTTGCTGACATTCAAGAGCCTATTGGTATTTTTCCCCTGTGGGGGCTGCCTGGTCTGGATGTGCATGCTGAGTTTTGAGAGGATGAGCTGTGATCTGTCCAGCAGTCTGCACCACACACACATGCAACTATACAATGTAAAAATATACAGCCACCATAATTAAAAGTTCACTATGCCTACATGATTTACATAATTGCATGCCATTAATGGATGGATTTTTCCAAGAACAGAGGAATACATTTTCATGCACTGAAATTTCAAACAAAATCATAAAAACTAGTTCTGACTTAGATCATACAGTTCAGTATATGGAGAATATTATAACAAGGTAATATTGTTGGTCAGTCATTTTGATATATAAAATATATTAAAACAGGGTAGCACAGTAGGACTGTAGCTAGCATTGCTGCATCGCAGTGCTTGATTCTATAGTTCAGCTTGGTTGTTTTCAGGATGCAGCCTGCATGTAGTCTGCATGTCTTCTCTGGGGCTGCATGGGCTTTGCTTGCTGTCTTGCTTTCTTCTAACCAACCCTAAAACATGATAGAGTTGGTAACTACTCAAATTGTTCATGTGTATACATGCCATTTGTGAGACTCTGTGTGTGTGTGTGTGTGTGTGTGTGTGTGTGTGTGTGTGTGTGTGTGTGTGTGTGTGTGTGTGTGTGTGTGTGTGTGTGTGTGTGTGTGTGTGTGAACTGAATAAAGTGAGTAATTAATATTAAAGCATGCAGAATACTAACTGTCCTTTTTTAAGGTTTGTTTTGCCCATAGGCGTTATAAGAGATCTGGGGACACAGGTTGACAGCAACCTCTCCTTTGACCACCACATTGCCACTGTGGTCAGAAAGTCCTTCTATGTGGCACATCTCATTACCAAGTGTTTTGTATCCAGGAAGAAAGAGGTCATCATCTCTCAACTTTTCCCTCATGAGGCCAATCATCAAATACAATGCCCCATTTGGCATGTACCTCACTAGACACATGCAACAGCTGGAAAGGCCACAAAAATACCTCATGAAGCGGATCCCAGGCCTTAAACAGATGTTGTACATGGACAGACTAAAAAAACTCCAGCTATCCTCTGTCTCATATCATCTACTGAGAGGCGATCTCTGCTTGACTTACAAAGCCATGTTTGACCCAGCTCTGTTAAAAATGTTACAAATAAAGAAATCCCAATCCCTCCACACCACATGCACCAGAGACCTCAACCTCATTACCACAATCAACAGAACATGCTGGAGGGACAGGTTCATAACCCAGAGACTGTCCATGCTCTGGAATAGACTTCCCATACATGTCAAGCAGACCACCTTACTGGCCCTCTTCAAGAGAAATCTTGATGAGTGGATGGGAAATAGAAAGTTCACCCCAGGGATCACTTCAGTGACTCTATTTGATAGAGGCACTGGGAACTAATGTCGGGTGGCACAATGCCAGGACACTTCTATGGGCTAGGCTTGTAAAGGCTCCAGGGCCATTAGCCTAGTACACACCTATGAACCTATGAACCATATTATTAAATGGTGATATCTATTTGTCCAGCATGAAGCAGTTGACATACAAAAGTATGGGTAGATTATGATAAATGAAGCTTATGGAGAAATAATTTGCCTTTACATTTATTTAAGTATTTGCCAACTGTCAAATTGTAGAGCAATAAAGCCATGACTATGAAAGTGATCCTCCCTGATGACTACTGATTCTGTGACTCTGGGGATGGAGAAGCCAATGAAGCTGGGTGAAGCGGAATGACCAATCTATGCAAACCTGCCTGGAGTGTGAAGGAAACTCTCCAATCTGCTGAAATGTGCTACCTACAGACAGAAAGCTGTCCTTTATTCTATGATCTCCATGCATCAGCAGTCACTGTTTTGCCCACGTTATTGAATGGTGATGTCTATTTGTCCAGCATGAAGCAATTAACATAAAAAGTATGGGTCGACATATCTTATATCAAGGTATAGCTGTTTGCCTACACTACATTAACACAAAACAATCTGCACTGTGATCCATGTAATAATATCCTGTACTACTGCATAGCTTGGTGCACTGAACCCAATGCAATGGCATGTCATTCCATTTCCAAATTAAGTTCAACATTTGTTATTCAGTAAACATACTCCATTCATCAACTTCATTGGTGTGCTGGAAAAATATTTGTGATAGGAATCATATTACTGAACTGCCCAGATTTTTACATATGCCCAGATTTCTCCTTCTTATTTTTTATCTGTTACTCATAAAGTTCCTGTTTTTTTGTGTGTAAAATCATTGAGGGTTGAAGTCAATAAATAATGACAGACACTGGAGTTTTAGACTTCATATCCTTAAGTAAATGCATGTTAACAAAAAAGATTCTACGTTTATAAAAGGAATAATTAAAGTCTGTCCCTGATTTTAGGCTTTGTCCCACCAGTATTTTTGGCTTTCTCCAGATTGCTTGCCTTAGGAGTTTAAGAGGTATGATAGGAATTAAGACTTTCCTAAATAAATTAAGTAATTGCTAGCACCTTCAAATGAAGCAAATGTTTTTCAAAATTATATATTAATAACAGTGCTATCAATTCTTTGTACATCAGTACTGTAAAAGACTTGCTTTTCTTTCTTCCGTGTTTTCTGCTTTTTTGTTTGTTTGTTTGCTTGTTTGTTTTTCCAGCTACTAATGGCTTCATGTCCACTACTTCCCCCACTGGTTCATTTGTTACTGACCCACCAACTCTGATGTATCTCAGATGTAAATTTTTACTGGATGGTCATACCACTCTAGATGGGAAGACCTCTTGGCCAGTAAGATATGAATGCCCCTGTGATCAGAAGAAAGCAGCAGAGAAGCCAGAGCCATCATTCTGTGGTGGAATATTTTTTTCCCCTTCAGTCTTACCTCCTACTAATGTGCATGACTGAAGTCACTTGGATAAGCAGACAATGGCATCATAAAGGAAATGCCTCACTTATGTGGTAGCATATCCATCTTTTCCCACTAAGATAGCACAACAATGGCTTTTCTTTCCCATCCTCAGTGTCACCACCAGGGCCTGTGAAACACCTCCTGCACATCCTGACACCCTCTTCCCTGGAAGCAATTAGCAGGCAATGACTCATCAATCTCCTTCCTCCCAGCCTGAGCCATCTGATGCCTGATTCACAAATCAAATTCTAGTCACCTGGGTCACAATTATGGATTGATTTTTCTATCTTTAGAATAGAAAGACTGAAATATTAGTTTAAATGAGTTTGTCTTAAGACATAGTGTGCATTATTTTCTAGATCAGTGAAATCACCAGTTTTTGAACCACCACAGTTTACACACTAATGTATTTGGCATTAAACAATTGCTGGCATTAGTACATATCATATTTCAATTAAATATGTTAAATATTCCAAATATTTTATTGGTGACAGTGTCATTCCTTGAGTAGATGGCAAATCTAATTTAGACTTTTTGACTTTAAAAGCTGTAGTGATGTCCCCTCTCTGGGCCAGTAATCAAGGAGGCTAAATCCTCACCACTGACACTGGAGAGGGATGTTGACTTGGAACAAAAAATGGATACACACAGCATTTACAGATGCAGCTCTCTGCATCAAGCACAAAGTCCATTAAGAGCAGACCGGGAACACACTCAGTCCAGAGTCTGGGTTTCTCTCTCTCTCTCTCTCTCCAGGTCCCCAATAAGACTCCCCACGGTCACAGCTATAGAGTTGAGCCCTCAGCCGAGTGTACAAACCAAGTCCTCCACCACCGTCTCTGTGAAACCAGCTCTCTGTGTCCCTGCTCCAAGCAGCTGACATACACACTCACACACCTGGGAAAGGTTGGAACAGATTTATAGTGATGTCCCCTCTCTGGGCCAGTAATCAAGGAGGTTAAATCCTCACCACTGACACTAGAGAGGGATGTTGACTTGGAACAAAAAATAGATACACACAGCATTTACAGATGCAGCTCTCTGCATCAAGCACAAAGTCCATTAAGAGCATACAGGGAACACACTCAGCCCAGGGTCTGGGTTTCTCTATCTCTCTCTCTCTCCAGGTCCCCAATAAGACTCCCCATGGTCACAGCTATAGAGTTGAGTCCTCAGCCGAGTGTAGAAACCAAGTCCTCCACCACCATCTCTGTGAAACCAGCTCTCTGTGTCCCTGCTCCAAGCAGCTGACATACACACTCACACACCTGGGAAAGGTTGGAACAGATTTACTAGCTATGCCCCCTTCTGCCCAAACTCTAAGGTGGTTACTGCCACTATACATTCCAAAGCCAGCTACTCCAAGGCTCTTGCAAGGGTACCCAATTATACTGAGTGAAATTAATATTAACACAAATGTTAGTATTTTAACCAATGCAGTAACGCTTTCAGGAGTGGCCACAGAGTCACCAAATAGATATGAGTACTCTCAAAGGTTAAAATATTCTCTAAAGGATTAGCCAGAATGAGAAGTTTAAATATACTTAATAATAAATAACAAAAGAACATGAAAATATGGAATATCTATTTACAATAAACACCAGAGTTTCAGCACAGGAAATATTAAATAACAGAGATGAATAGATTCACACAGATACAGAAAAACAGTACTTAACTAATCTCACTATATTTTCCTGGATGATCAAAAGAATTACTATTCCCTGGTCACTTACTAGAGCAAGACAAGATGAAGTAGGTTAGGGGTCCTTCTTTGTCAGGTTCCAAAACAGAGTGCCTTGAGACTTCAGTCTCATCTGGTATTAAAACATCATTTTTGCCCTAGATTACCGAATTACATCACATACATCTGGTCATCTGATTTCTGGTTCCCATGCTACCCACATTGCTAGAAACTGAACCAGTATTTAGCACATATTTGTTACCATACACACATATTGAGCTTTGCTAAGATGTGTTATAGCATCTGGAAGTGATAAAACCATAAAACATTTCCACTCTTCCTACAGGAACTAATAAACAATTCTCTGGCACAGGCAATTAGTTTCTGGCTGCAGTCAGAACTGTAAGATACAATCTTTATGGTCTAAATTAATTAATTTAATTTCTTATTATTTTTTAAAGTTAGCTAGACTGAGGTTAACCGCTTCTCTTCCAGTATCCAATTTACAACACTACAGTCTGATATAAATGTATTTTTTTCTATCCAGCAGGACACACTGTTGATTCATTTTTAAAGGAAGCAACTTCACAAATACATTTTCAGCAAAAGCATCTGTACAAATCAGTTTGATATACAAATGACATGTAATTCTTTACAAAATTCCAGCCAGCTGTGGTGGCATATGTTACACATCCACTGTCCTACTTATCCTGACATAGCTGGCAATACATCACATCGCCACAGTTGTTATGCATCATTAATGCTCTAGTGACATCACAGTAAGTGATCTATTTCATTTTAGAAATTCATACGTACAAGTATGAATGCCACCTAGCCAAAATAATATGTATATATATATATATATATATATATATATATATATATATATATATATATATATATTTACTAAAACAATGGCTAGAAATAACCTTTTAAGAAGTAGCATTTTTCACCTGCTACTTCTAAAAAATATTCTGAAAGGACAGTTTCTGAATATAATTTGAAATCTCACTGATGAATGTAGTATATATAAAGAACTGAACAGTATAAAAGAATGACTTTGAATAAGATTATTCTGCAAATCTGCTGGGAAGATAAAATCTTATATAGCCAATGTAGTGTGGAAAGAAATAGATTCTGATCAGAATTCAGGTTTCAAGTAAAATGTAAATATCAATAAAACCCAAGCTAAGCAGAAGTTGAACAAATCATTATGGTTGTTTGATCCTTTCTTAAATCTAATAATAACATTGCTGCAGTTATTTGTGATAACTCAAGTTCATACCTAAAAAGAGACTTGTAAAGTGTTACTGATCTATCCCTATATGGCAAGTTGCCTTAGGTTTTGTTTAGGAGTGGTATGCCTAGATGTAAGAACTGTAACACTTGTAAATTCATTTAAAAGACTATTTTGTTAATAAACCTGGATTATGAAACATAGAGGACTATGATCAGGTCTTTGATCCTAACCCATTTATTATGTGTTCGAAACATGGCTGCCAAGAAATTTACCTCAAAAGCAAAAATAATGCATATTAAGGAAAGTATGAAAGTGAATAAATCATAAGGGAAAATACTTGCACAAAATGTAAAAAGTTATTTTGACTGTATGGTTGCTAAAAATGAAGCATGTTTGATCCTAGCAGTTGCATACCAAATTATACAGTTCTGTGATAATAACTGGATAAGTTGCAGGTTAGCATTATGAACCATAATGCCTTCTAGTGCAGGTCATTTCAGGTAAAGATTAATAACCTGATAATGTAGTGTAGCAGCACAAATATTGCTTGCATCAGTCTCGTTCTTAATTATCAATCCTTTAAAATACAAGAAAACTTAGATGAAAGAATTATGGATTTTGTTAGGAAACTCTTGAAAGCTGCTGCTGAAGAAATGAGATCCAAATTTCTGGTTGATCATAGTGGCTTTGTAGGTAGATGTGATGTAGCCAGCCCAATTTGTCTAACAACTTATTCTATAATATTTTATCCCTATGAAATGTCCAAATTTTAAAATGATGTGACCCTAAAACCTGTGATTCAGAATGATAAAACCTTAGAAGCAGCATAACTCTTTTAAGTAATTTGAGAGGGATCCTTTACACTTTATGCACAATTTTTAAATAAATGCAGTTCAAAATGAAATTGTTTTAAGACATCAAGAATGGAAATTACCACCTTTAGCTACCATCTGCTCATATGAGTGTCTAAGGCCATAACATGTCCACATAATTTTCTGCTAATAACATCATCAAATTCCTTTCATAAGGATCTGTAGTTTTGTGAAACTTTTATTTTCTTGGATAATCATGATGTAAAGCATATTTTATTTGTGTTATGGCTAGTATGCTAAGGAGAAGACGAGTTTGTGCAATAGCTTACTGGTTTCTCACTTCTCAGAATTATTAACTTCATTGGAGATAAATTCCAAAACACAGACTGAGGAACAACATACCTTGTTTGTATTTCTGAAAAGATTTTATAAAGATGCAAAAAAAAAAGTATTTTCTATATTTTAAAGGTCTTTATTCCTACTCACTTTCATGATTTAAACATAACTTTACTTACATACCAGGATGATGTCAAATGCATGCTTTATGACCTAAAGGACATTTTTTAAGAATATGAATGACTGTAGTTTGTTTGTTTATGTCTTTTGGCTTTTCCCGGGTAGGGGTCGCCACAGCGGAACTCCGGTCCTCTAATGATTGGTAGTTGATTTTTACGTGCCGAGATACCAGCCCTGATGCACAACCTTCAACGAAGGTACGCCCATTCACGCATGTCTCCATGCAGAAGACGCTCTAGCTGAGAATCGAACCGGATAGCGTCTTACTGTGAGGTGACAACGCTACTGCAGCACCATGAAAGAAGAAAATACAGTTTTATACAAGACCACTGTGTCTCTTCCTAGGATAATCACTGTAACATGTTTAAAATGAAACAGGTAGGAAGGCAAAGTGTAAAAAAACAGGTTCTGCTTGTATCTATTCTGGAAATTTGGTAGAATTCCTTTAAACAGAGATCATATTATTTACTGTTGTGTATAACTAAATGTTGTTAAAGCCAAATAGAGATTATTTAAAAGACTCACTGCAATATTTTGAAAGATCAAGCATGCTTCTTTTTCATAGGAAATATAAAACTAATCACAAAAAATTTTTACCAAGAATTTTGGGAGGAACAGGTGTTGTAAGACATCTTATTGGCTAAAACACCATGTTAATTCTTAAAGTATGCAAAATTAGGACAGCTGAAGTTGACTTTATGGGAAAACATCAATAAAAAATGTTTACCTGTAGCTTCCTATTATTGATTTCAGGTGCTGTAATAAGAGTTTATAAGATAAGGATATTTAAATAACTTATATGTCCTTTATACCAGATAAAGGTAGCCAGTTTGCCAATTATTTGAAATGCTTTTACTTCCTTGTTCTTAGGTGCCATCTCTACTTTAAAAGTGTCATGGTCAGATCTAACAGTCAAGCAAATTCTTTAAATAAATGTATGTAAATGGAACTGAAATAGAAAAGTTTGATGCAAGAATTAAGCAATTGTCATCAAATAGCTTCATTTTTGAAGTAATGTTTTTTATAGTCCTAACCTTATGTATCAAAAAAGCTCCTTACCTTGCTTCCTAGCTACACAGGCAGGGGCAAAAGATGGCGTTGTCCCAATCTAAATTAACAAGTATATCTCTAGGTTGGTTAAACAGTACAATGCTCTTAAGTTTATCCACATGGAAATCACTATAGACAAAGCCCCATACTGTATCCTAGCAATATATATGTAATGGTCTGTGACACAAGAATCCAGTAGCTCATACATAGACCTACTGGAGACACTCACCATTAAACCAAATAACATATTCCTGGGAGACTTTAACTACCCCCTGTAGACTGGGAAACATACACTCTCTCAAACTCATCAGCACATTGATTCCTGCACTTTATTAAATAATAGCTTTGACCAGATAATACACATGCCCACAAGAGGTACAAACATACTGGACCTGGTATTCACCAATAAGGGAGAGTGCTGCAAACCTCCCAGTGTCACATCCTCACTAGTGATGTCAGATCATAAAGCTGTCTCCTTTGGAAAAAAAACTCTGTAACCCCAGCAAACCCTGTAACAGTTAGGAAATATTCAAAATTAAATGTTCCTTCCAAACACTAAGTTTATAGCAACCTATGTGGAATTGTTCATGTAAACCTTGTACAACCAGGTATCTGGCTGTACACAGGCTGCTGTACCTACTAAAAGTAAGTTCAAAGCAATCGTTAAAAATAAACCACACTGGTGAAATCCTAACTTTAATAGGGTATAAAACAAAAGGAAAAAAAAATGGGGTGGCCACGGTAGTGCAGCGGTTAGCATTGTTGCCTCACAGCAAAAGGTTTTCCAGTTCAATCCTCAGCTGGGGTGCCTTCTGTGTGGAGTCTGCATGTCCTCCCTGTGGTCGTGTGGGTTTCCTCCGGGTGCTCCGGTTTCCTCCCACATCCCAAAGACATGCTGTAGGTGGATTGGACACTCTAAATTGGCCCTATGCATGAGTGCATGCATGTGTGTGCCTTCTGTGGAAGGTTGAGTGCTGGGCTGGCAACTCAACACTGTAAAACTCCACTGCCAATCATGAGTGGACAGGTGATCCACTGTGGCAACTCCTAACCAGGAAAAGCCGAAAGAAGAAGAAGAAGAAAACAAAAGAAAAAAATCATGGTTAAAATCAGGAAAAGCAACTCCCATAATGATAAGAGCTCTATAACTAAACTAAACAGGAAACCAAGAGGATGAATTAAGTCCAACAAGGTCAACTGAGAGGTCAAGATAGCCTCACAGGCTAAAGATAACCACAAGGCTTTCTACAGCTATGCCCAAAACCACAAAGGCAGTACACAATGGTGTGCCAAACTGGTGATCATTAGTGCCACTTTCAGTGGGCAAATCATTGAGCAAAGCAAGTCTGCTGGCTGTCAAATTCAACTCAAACTTCACCCCTGACTCCCCTTGGCTTCTCCATATGAATTGAGTACTAGCATTGACCCACTCAACTAGTAACAGGGAGCAGGTCCTGGCTGTGTACACTAAAATCAAAAGCACAGCTTCAATTGTCCCCAACAATATCCTGGGTTGCCTCCTAAATAGATTAAAACATGACCTATCAGTACCACTTGAATCACTTTTTAATTATAGCCTGAAAAGATGTTTTGTACCAAGAGAATGGAGGACTGCAGTGGCTATCCACCACACAAGGGTGGACCATCAACTGACCCCTGAAACTACAGACCCATTAGTTTGGCTAGTCTAATATGCAAAGCCATGGAAAGAATTATCATGGAAATGCTTAACAAAGACATAGGCAACCTCCAGTCACTGGATCCAACTCATTTTGGCTATGTCAAGGGAAGGTTATGCCTACTAAACCTGGTGGACTTCTTTGATAAGGTCACCAAAGCAATGGATGACAGAAAAATGGCACACAACACCTACCTGGACTTGGCCAAGACATTAGATAGTTGAAAAACTCACTAAACTGGGCAAAACTCCTACATAACTCTCTGGAATGCCAACTGGCTCACAGACAGGTCGCATGAAGTCAGGTTTGGTGAGACCACTTCCACTAAGAGACCAGTCACCAATGGGGTACCTCAGAAGACTCTGTGCTGGTACCTCTCCTATTTGGCATCTACTTCTTGGACATAAATGCTAATATCAACGGCCTTTGGATGATCAGTTTTGCAGATGACTACAAACTGGCAACTATCATAGATTACCCCATGACACAAACATCTTACAAGAGGGTCTTACTCAGACAAATGACTTGTGTCAAAGTCACAGACTAAAACTCAGTGCAAACAAATGTGTTATATTGCCATTTTGGAAAATAGCCATTCAGGCTAATTAGTCCATTGATAAAACACCTGAAAGAGTTAACCCAGTAGCCAGGGATCTGAGAACATATGTAGGCACTAAATTTGGAGTTTGTTCAACATGTGGCCCAGGTAGTAAGAAAATCATTCTATGTCTCCCAGCTTATAAGTAAGGGTATGGCATCCAGGTCCAAGGAAGTCATAGAAGCACTTTATTTGACCCTTATCAGACCCATCATTGAGTAAAATACCCCCTTCAGCATGTCCTTGGTCACACACATACAACAGTTGGAATGCCCACAAAGCTTCCTTACCAGTAGAATTCAGGGTATAAACACATTGTCTAAAACAGATCACCTTAAACCCCTATCTCTATAATCAGTCTCCTACAGACTACTAAGAGGCAATCTATGCCTGGCATACAAGGCATGCTTTGATCCAGCTGTAATGGACCGTTTGCACATAAATACAAGGAACAGTATCATAACCACTAGATTCAAGGATTTAAATTTTCTTGCAATATACGTAGGACATATTTGGTGAGACAAATATGTGTCTAAGAGGATCTCCATGTTCTTACAGGCTCTCCACTCATGTGAAGCAGAGTCCATCCCTAACCTTATGTAAGCATAACCTTGATCATCGGATGAGAAACTGGAAAGTCACCCTGGTTCTGGCCCCCATATCTCTGACAGACAGAGAAAGACAGGAACTATGACCAAGCTAACATATGTCCCGCCACATAACCTTTAGAAGCTTCCTAACTAACATACCCCCTCCTAATAAATGCCCTTGATACACAGGGACACAACTGGGTTCATTTGTGCAGCTAGGCTTATAAGGGACCTGGTGGTTATTAGTCTATTATATACATATGAACCTATAATAACATAGGCAGGGGGAGCCCATATCTTCTTTCTGTCTGCAAATTAAAGAAGGAGGAAATCAAACTATTAGACTAAATGGAGGCAGTAGGTTCTTAATAACAAGCTTATGCTCTAAAAACAACATGGTTATGGAATCATGCTTCTCTCCATAATATTCTATAGACATGGATTTTAAACAGTATTAAAGGCCTTTTTAAAGATTCTGGCATTTGCTAACCACATGGAGGTATGACTTTTGTGATATAGAATAATTCACTAGGGTTCTCTTGTGGCTGGCACTAAATGTGCCCCTCACAAAACAAGCTCACTCTTTAAGTATGATGTTAGGAATGATGCTATTAACAATTAGCATGCAGTTTGTTGTCAGCTGACAAGTAGGTAATCTGTAGTTTGCTGTCAGCTGACAGGTGGATAGTCTGTAGTTTGCTGAGTCATTGAGGCTTATTAAGGTTGGAAAAACACTGATAATTGAAAGGTTAGAGATAGATGTTCCCCCGGATTCAGTATGCCCTGCACGGCGTGCATGATTAGTGCAGGAGCTCACTCAGGCAATATGTCTGCTGTGCGATCCAGGAACAGCCTGCAGGGGCGTGCACGAGAACTAAGCCCTGGTATGCCAATCACCCCATTTGCAGGAGAAGTCCATGCAAATGAGGTGATTTTGCAATCCAGGGAGCTTGCAATAGTCTGTGCAAGACTATTGCTATCTACAGAAATGTACTTGGTTAGTAACCGAGTACATTTCTGCAAAATCCAAAACAGAGCTATGACAGCTCCAAATAAAGGCTGCATATCATTGAGAAAGCATGCCAATGGCCAAGTATAAGGCCATTGGCATTGCAAACAATACAACAAATAAAGAAATCAACTTTAATTTTTTTTTCACCAAGCTCAGCTGTTTAAGCATAGGCGTGCAAATGGGATCTGTGGGAAAATAAGAAAATAAACCTAAAATAAGCATTCTACCTAAAATCAGTATTCTGCCATGCAAGTCAATGGCAGGCAAAAGACTGGTTGCTAAGGGGGGAGGTTCAGTGTGACATATGTAACTATGTATTAGCAGGCAATCCTATGCAAATGAGGGGAAGGATAGTGAATCCCAGTTTTCCCTAGCATGTGAGTCAGGTCCCAACAGAGTAAGAGTATGAATAGCTCAGTGCAAGACTAGGAGGTAGGTGACATCATGGGTGAGTGTGTCAGGCATAGTGTAAGCGGATTGGAGCCCTGTGGCTCAGGTTTGCTCCTAGCTTAGCACAGCTAAGCTAGGGAATATGTTTGAACCTGCCTAGCACTCTCTACATTGCTAAGTGGGTGTAAGCGCCGTGCACCGGGTTTTACAGGAAGAAAAAAGAAGTTAAACCAGGAAATAGCAGCAGTGTGCACATTTGAGCACTCTGTTTGTGCAGCGCGCACATGGGCTTAAACAGGGAGGCAATGGGAAGGGAAAACAGCAGTAGGGAGGTAATCAAGGAGAACTAGCTTAGCTGCCAGGTGAAATGCATCAGAACCAGCCAATTACACAGGCAGCAGACCAGTCCAGCCCAGAACATTACTATAAACTAAGCAAACACCCTACCCTCTGATTTTTCCCACACTCTACACCACCGGTGTAAACAAGCAGGGAACTTTTAACACTCACAACAGCAAACTGTTAGGGGCTGCAATAGCTATCATACAACTTGTGGAAGAGGCTGAGGGTGGTGAGGATGTGAATGCTGCCAACCAACCCACAGTGAGGAGACAGAGAAGAGTGTACAGACCCAGGGTAACCTACCAAGGGCTACATGAGCTGGAGATATTGGAGTGCTATAGGGACAGGGACAGGGACCTCCTACAGCAAATTGTGAAGCTGCGCCGGCCATGCCTCACACACACAACTAAAAGAGGAGAATCCATCCCAGTGGATGCCAAGGTATGTGTAGGCCTAAGAATACTAGCTACAGGTACCTTCCAAAGGCCAACTGGGGATATGATGGGGATTTCACAGGCATCAGCATCTAGGGTACTCCACCAGTTCCTGGATGCTATGTCAGCACATGTTGGTGAACACGTATATTTCCCCATCACCCGTCAGGCGTTGGCCAGCAATATACATCTCTTCCACCAAATAGCAGAATACCCTGAGGTAGTGGGTGCAATAGACTGCATGCACATACGCATCAAAGCACCACCTGGTGAGCTGGGTAGGATCTACATCAACTGCAAGGGCTTCCCCTCCATCAACTGCCAGGTCATGTGCAATACCCAGGGCGTAATACTGAACATGTGTGTTGGCTGCCCTGGAAGCTATCACGATTCCCACATCTGGCATCTGGCGCAGCTATACCAGAGATTTGCCAATGGGGACATGCCACATGGTCACCTAGTGGGCGATGCTGGATATGCACTGGAGCCATGGCTGATGATACCCATCAGAAATGCATGCACACCCGAACAAGAACTCCATAATGAGGCACATGCACAAACAAGAAACAAAATAGAGTGTGTGTTTAGGATGCTCAAGTCATGGTTCCGGTGCCTGGACACATCCAGTGAAGCCTTACAGTACTCACCAACTACATGTACTCCTTGTATGTGCCAAGCTACACAATATGATCCTGTGGAAACAACTGCAGCAGGAGCAACATGGGTCATGACCACACAGCCCCCCACAATTGCCAAGGCCTGCACATGCACAGAGTGACTCAGAGGAGGAACAACCTGAGCCTGCCCCAGTAGGCAGAAGGAGGCGTGCCCAGTATGCCCTGGCCCTGGCAAAGAGGCAACACATAGTACATGCTCTGACACAGGAGGGGCCCAGGGAATAGCACCTTTCTCTGACTCTCACATACAGTGAAAGGGATGCCAAACATTACACTACCTGTGCCTAACCATGCGTATGGAGTGCACTATGTGCATCCAACATAGGCAGCCCTGCAGCATCACCCTCAATACTGGGACACCCACAAGATAAGGCACTCACATATGCCAGTCAGGAGGGGGGGGGGTCACATACCCAACAACAGTTACAGCCAGCAGGACAGGTGTAGACAAACACAAACAAATGTTGTAATATAGCCTCTGAATGAGGGCTATGTGTAACCACCCCCCAAGACCTACACAGACAGACTACAGTAGGCCAGGTCGTGGGAAGTCAGTTGTGAAGGCCCAGAAGTCAGAAACTAATATGTAGGAAATCAAAAGATAAGAACTGTAGTACACTGGTATGCCCTAGCCAGCATGATAGGTAAGACTAGAAACCGAAATGGAGTACTTGACATACCAGTACAGGCCTAGCAGATGTGTACAAGTGTCAGGTGTGCCCCCTCATCCTACATAGACATATAGTAACAGTCAGGTGTGCCCCCCCAATCCTGTGTAGAAATGTAGAAGTAGTCAGGTGTGCCCTCCCCCCATCCTACATAGAAATATAGTAACAGTCAGGTGTGCCCCCCAAACCTGTGTAGAAATAAGGAAGTAGTCAGGTGTGCCCTCACCCCGTCCTACATAGACATATAGTACCAGTCAGGTGTGCCTCCCCAACCTGTGTAGAAATATAGAAATAGTCAGGTGTGCCCTCCCCCCATCTTACATAGAAATATAGTAACAGTCAGGTGTGCCCCCCACACCTGTGTAGAAATATAGAAATAGTTAGGTGTGTGTCCCTAAGCCTCTCTATAAATGTAGGAACAGTCAGGTGTGCCCCCCCTTGCTTTGCAGAAATGTAGTAACAGTCAATGCCAAATGATCGATGGATACCCTGCAAAGACAGCATGCTACCTGTCGGTGTACAACACAAAGGTCAGCACTGCAGCACAAACTACCTGGACATGATCCACATAGTCAATATAGACAGCCATACTGGGCATGTTCACATACTTAAACACATGAACTCCATGACTGCAAACACCAGTAGACCAGACATATCAGGCAGTTACAGTTGTTAGTGCAGACACTTGTCAGTATGCACCACACATGACTTGCACACACAGTGGACTGGAATACAGACATATATGTCAGGACAACACACTATAATAAGCCAAAGGTAGACATACATAGATGTGTAGAAGAGGGTGACTGTGACAAGGAGCCACCCAGGCCTGTCCCACCCAGCACACAGCCAAAGGGTCCCAAACACATGAGGTGCAGATGTCACTCACTGCATATACCAGCCACCATTATCTGTCAGCATTACAGACTATGTGATGCACGTGCCAGCTGTGCACCATGACTGTACACGGAAGTAGTCATCTAGCAGCTATATACATGTACCTGTGACATATGACCCCGTGTGTGCCCGCATGTGACGTGTCAACCCCTAGATGAATGGGTCATGTCCCATTCACACACTGCCCTCTCCATAGCCCTAATATGACAATCCTGCTGAGGTCATCCAATGTGAAATACACCTTTGGTAGGGTTGTAGCCCAGTAATCTCTGTGGTGTGTCCCAAAACCACATAATGCTGTAGTGTGATAAACTACTCAGGTAGGTGTTCTAACCCCCGACCTAGCAACTTTGTGAGTGTGTGTTTGTCTGTCTTTGACTGTGTAGAGAGCAATGCATTTTAGGGTACTCATAATCCTTACAAGGCAGAAACTCAACTTTGGCAAGGCTGCTGATGTCACCCACTTAGAATTACACCTTTGGGAAGGTGGTAGCCTAGTAATCTCCACAGCATGTCCTGTAACTGCATACTACTGTAGTGTTATAACCTACCTTAGGTAGGAGTTCTACTCCCAGACTTGACAACTGTGTGTGTTTGTGTGGGTGTCTCTATGACTGTGTAGAGAGCAATGCTTTTAGGGTACTCACACTCCTTACAATTCATATACTCAACTCTGGCAAGGCTGCTGATGTCACCCACCTAGAAATCCACCTCTGGGAAGATTGTAGCCCAGTAAACTCCGTAGCACATCCTGTAACTGCATACTGCTGTAGTGTGAAAAAGTAGCTAGGTAGGTGTTCTAACCCCAGACTTGGCAACTGTGTGTGTGTGTGTGTGTGTGTGTGTGTGCATGTCTGGCTGTGTAGAGAGCAATGCTTTTAGGGTACTCACAATCCTTACAATTCATATACTTAACTTTTGCAAGGCTGCTGATGTCACCCACCTAGAAATACACCTCTGAGAAGGTAGTAGCCCAGTAATTTCTGCAGCGTGTCCTGTAACTGTGTACTGTTGTAGTGTGATTTAGAACTGTGGTAGAGTTAAATCCCTACCCATGGCAGTTTGGGATGTTTTGTGTGTGTTTCAATGTCTGTGTATGGAGCAATGCATTATAGGCTAGTCACTTGCAGTACATTTCAAATGCCCTACTTTGGCAAACCTGTTCATGTCATTCATTGTGAAATACACCTTTGGGGAAAAAGTTCTCTAGTAATCCCTGTGGTGTGTCCTATAACAGCTGCATGCTGTCATGCAATATAGACCTCGATTAGGGGCTCTATACCCACACATGTCAGTTTTGGATGTTTTGTGTGTGTCTCACTGTCTATGTAGGGAGCAATTCATTTTAGGCTAGTCACTAGCAGTACATTTCAAATGCCTTACTTTGGTAATCCTGCTGATGTCATTCATTGTGAAATACACCTTTGGGGAAGAAGTACTCCAGTACTGTCTGTGGCTTCTACTATAACTGCGTAGTGCTGTAATGTAATAAACTAGTTGGGTATGGGTTCTACTCAAGACATGACAGGTGTGCGTGTGTGTGTTTGAAACTCGTATCCTGTGTAGAGGTGGTTGTGAGTGCGTGACACCTGTGGTCAATGTGGACCGGGTTTTGTATATTTCTTATATGGTGGCCCAACTATATATCACAATGTCCACCGTACAGGGATAACAGATGTGAAATAGCTGAGATGCTGGGATGCAAAGCCATACCTATAGATGTGACATCAAGGCCAGGCAATCACAGTTAGCAACCCCAGTATTACCCAGAGCACACTCTCAACACATGTCCCATACACACACACGTGCCTAGGCAACAGCCAATATGTGGGTAGTACACTGCATAATGGCCACTGATAGTAACTATGGGGTGACAGCAGTTGGCTACAGAGGGCATGTCACCCTGTCCATCTGTCCAATATGCCTGTAAATGCAGACAGTGCACTGCTCTCATGTTCCCCAATGGACATCTGCACCACCTGTGGTACCATCACATGACCCACAATGGACATACCATGCCTGACAACATGCTCTGTACGGACAGATGCCACTGACACCAGGAAATCCTGTTAGCATGCTATCAATGTAGGTACAGGGAAACCCTGCTGGACATTACCAGTTCCTGCCACAGGTGGGCAAGTCTGGCACATCTGATGATAATCTGTGTTCACAACATGGGCCAGACACCCCAGGTACAGTTCCACATGTCACTGTACATGCATGTGGGAGGTGTGCACATCCCAGACACCATCCATGTCATGGCCTAAGGAACACATACATGGCAAGTGATGCACAGCATTGGCCACACACAATAGTCACCCAGGTGACTGGATAGGGGATACAATACCCACCTATGTGGGCAAATACAGAAACTACAGCCCTGAGCCACAATGCAAACCATTGTCATGTGGCCTGATGCCAAGGACTACCCATCGCCTACCCTTGTATAGCCTCCTGGCACAGTCGGCCACCACACACCCATGCAGACATGCACCCACGCATGTCAGTACTGGTATACTGTGTGTTTGTGTGTTGTATGGTGCGTATGTTCACATCCACACTCACTACAACCCCCATGGGCATACTGAAGCATGCTGTCTGATGTCAAACACCTTCTCATACCCTTTGCCCATACAACATCTGTATGACCAGCATGGGGCATCTGATACCGGCACAGTGATGTCTTGTGGCAATCTCACTACTGATGAGTTGTACTCCTGGCCCTGCCAAGTGTGCCAATGTGTGTGTGTCCCTGTGACAGTGTGGCTGTGTTGACACTGGCACCTGTTCATGTGGACAGGCATGTGTACATCACCTACTGTATAGCTACCATATCCCTGTTGCAGATGTCACTCACCATCGCATATATGTTCTGAGTGCTTCAAAGTAGGTAACCCATATGGAACATTTAATAACTGTATCAAACTGTGATAACACTACACAGTTGTCAGGGGTCTGATACCCTGTGCTGGAAGGTGTGTGACGCAAACATGCTTCAGTTTTACTCTCGCACCCCTCCCTGATAAGTCTTTGCCTCTGTCTGCCTCTCCCACTCCCTCTCTGGTAGATGTGGAGACCTACACCTGCTTTGCTTAGGCAGCAGCATGTGTATTTTAAGTGCTGCTCATGATCAGCTGATGGCCTCTGAATGAATTGCAGCCCTCCCCTAGCTGATTGCATGTGAAACAGCTGTGGTAACATTTCCATAGCCAATTGCATGGAAACACACTCCAATATCTAGGAACATCCTGGTGGTGTTGGCCCTTTTCATTCACTGTGAGCAGGAAATAGAATTTTCGTTTGGCAAACAGCATCTCAGATGGATTGGGGATTTACCTCTAACAACATACACTGTGGAAAGAGGACAACAAAAAGGAGGGGGGTGGGCCTGACCTGACTACAGACTGTAAGTGCTGCTATGCTGCATTTGGAGTAATGTTGGTTTAACAGTGTTTGTGTGGATATGGCTGTCGTACATGTCTCAGTACCTGCCATGTCAGTTCCATGTTTATGAGGACTCCCCATCTGCAGGGTCATCTGCAGACTGGGCAGTGTTGTGCCTTTGGTTTCATGTGTTACACATGGAGCATCTATCTGTGGACTGCAGAAGGTAGTATGAAGATTGCAGTCTGTAGATGTTGAAAGCTGTAATAGTCTCTGACGTCATATGTCTCATAGGACATATGTTGCAACAAACCCTGTTACAACAGTAAATGTATGAGGTTATCACAGCAACATGTCAATATTGGCCCTGTGTTTGTGCTTCCAGCCACACCTCTGTCAACCTTTGTACATATGTTGTGCA
>NC_056729.1:7280671-7305671 GCF_019279795.1 Protopterus annectens
AATGGTTCTTAGCATACATACATTCCAATGCCCTGAATCATCTAAAACATTGTCTGATCAGGGGCTACAATATCCTACACATGGTCATTACCAACATGGGAGATAGATGCACCACAGCAGTGTTCACCCCATCATTGGTCAGGTCAGACCATAAGCTCATCACTATTGACATCCAAATCCCACCCTCACCCCCCAGGAAGGAAGCCTCTGTAAAAGACCTCTTCAAAGCCAACTTCATGCTACTCAAGCCAATGGTGACAAACTTTGTGACACCCATGGAGACAGGAGCTGAAAATTCAACTGTTGAATCCTACAATAAGGCACTGCATGGGCACACCCACTCCTGCATGTATTGTGCCATCCCAAATACAACCTAGATGCTCGTATGAAGCACTAATATGAAGCCAGTCTGGTGATCCCCTGCCATAAACAAAATATACAACAGAAGGAAGAAATTGTTGAAGACAAAATGATAATCCAAGGATGTAAACAACTCCCTAACCAGCCTCAGTAAGAAGCTGAGATCCCTCATTAAACCCTCCAAAGCTAGTTATGTGACTAACTTTGCCAAAGATTCCAAAGTCACCCACAAGCCATTCTATACTTATGTCCAGATTTAACATAGCAATGCTCAGAAGTGCTCTGCATTACAACAGAATGGCATTAAAATGAACTGACGCCAAGGAATTAGCCAATATCCTGGCAGATCGATTTAGTGACACATTCCCCCCAGATGACATCCCAGACTGTGTATTACATGAACTACAAAATGAATTGGTACCACACCTAACTGTCATGTTTCATCATAGCCTCACCTCAGGCCTGTGTCCAATGAGTGGCACACAGCTGCAGTTATCCCCCTCCACAAGGGGGGGATACACCTTGGGTCATGGGAAATACCGGTCCATCGTCTGATGAGCCTGATCTGCAAGGGCATGGAATGCATTATCATGGAACTTATAAACAAAGACACTGGCCAACCTCAAACACCGTCCCTCACCCAGTTTGACTTGGTGGAGGGCCGATCTTGTCACCTGAACCTGATTTAATTCTCTGCATCAGTCTTCAGAGCTGTGGAAGAGGGTAAGGTGGTCCACACAGCCTATCTGGACCTTGGCAAGACCTTCAACACCATCCCCCACGCTGGAAACATAGACTAACCTACTAAGCTGGAAATAAAGTCCTATGCCACTCAATGGGTTGCCACATGGCTTACTGACAGAACCCAGACTATAGAAGTAGCCGACTACAATTCCAGCTCCAGATGAATGAAATATGGAGTACCTCAGGGTTCAGTCGTGGGACTGCTGTTGTTTGGCATCTACTTCTCTAAAGTACAGACCAACACTACGGGACTCTGCCTAACAAATGTCATGGATCACTGTGACCTGGGAGCCATTACTGAATCCCCACATGATGTGGATATTCTAGAAAAGGACATTGCAGACACAGATGATTGCTGCCAGAGCCATGGGCTCCAGCTTACTGCTAAGGAATCTATAGTTATCCCCTTTGGGAAATACCATGTATCCATGATTTATCACATATGTGCAAGTAAACTACATACCAAAAGTGTGATGACAGACCTACAGACACAGGTGGGCAGTGCTCTCACCTTGAATAACATTACCACAACAGTGAGGAAATCCTTCTATGTGGCACACCTCATCACTAAGGGCTTTTTATCCACAGTAAATGAGGTAAATGTCCCACTGTACTCATCCCTCATTACACACATTATAGAGTACTACACACCATTTTGTATGCACCTCACGAGACAACAGATGGAAGGCTGCAGGAATACCCCACTAAACAGATCACAGGCATAAAGCAGATGCCCTATGCTAACCATCTAAAAAACATCCAGCTATACTCTGTGGCATATTGTCTACTCAGAGATGATATGCCATGTCAAACCCCGTGTAATGACATCTGTCATAAGTGTATGTAATGCCATGTCCAACACATCCATCTATGTGCTGTCATTACAGTAGCAAGTGGTGTGAGTGTCATGTCTGGGATGCACTAGTATATGAGACCTGCACAGCAGTGTTATCTGTGTGAACGTGTTACATGCAGGGGTAGTAACCCAGGGTGCATGCTGTCACACTGGCATGTAGTGTAACATGGCGGTACTATTGTTGACAGTGCTATCCCAGGCAAGGTTAGACTGCTAAAAGTACTAATGACAACAAGCACACCTGCAGGCATAGCTGGACTCTGAGGCCTCACTGTGGTGTTCCTGGGGTGTGGGCTGTGTTAGCGTATATATCTCCTACTGGAAAATGACCAGACATGTAGAATGCAACTGTGGAGTACCATCTGTAAAGCGCATGTTAGTGAGGGTTTACAACATGTAGTAATGGCATACATATTGTTGTCAAACATCCATCTGTCAACACAGTCATCCAAATGCATAGCTACTTGCCAAGCTGATGTATGTCAGTCCCTCTACAGATGTACAGATGACATGTATCCAGCTGGAATACATACAGACAACCTGTGCTTGATTAACACTGACATGTCTGCCCAGCTGTGTAATAACTGGCACATATAGGGGACAGCACCCTGTCCAGACAACATGCCATGGGTACCTATGTTACACTACCACAGTCAACAGAACATGCTTGGGTATGGGTCTCCATCATAGACAGTAACCATGTGTTGTAATGCATGTTGCATACATGTCAACTGGATCTCCTCAGTGGCCATGTGCAGAGGGCACCCAGAGGATTGGCTGATGCATGTCACTATCACCCTGATAGTCACCAACATGGTGTGTATAGATAGATTGCCTGTTGGCACATGGCATGATACCGATGTAAACACTCCCCCTACACAACCTATCTCTCCATGGACAATAACCAGGTACACAGGTATGACCACCTGCAGCAACGCACCACAGTACCGACACATGTGTACGTGTTCATTACTGATGATAGCAGTGTCTGCATGTTAGTACACCTGTAATTGGAAATTCCATGACAGCCTTCACAATAACCTCAACAGACATTGACATAGATGTTGCTGCAGCTGTATTGAACATGACATGTATGCTGTTATACTCCTCTCCCTAATGGTTACATGAGCCTTGCAGTACCAGCACAACAGTGTTGTACAAATGGGTCGATAGGCATGGGAAACCCATTGAGTTCTGGCAAGTGTGTGTATGTGTGCATGTCCGCATTTCTGTAGGGTACACCATTCTGAGAGCACATATTCCTATTACACTACACATTGCCACAAAGTAGTAAAGATACTGTTGTTGCTGCCCATAGGTGAGGCATGGCGATGCAACACCCTACTATGGCTGTGGCATGTGCATTACATGCACTGTTGTGATATACAATGGGTTGTATTGCAATTGTGGCCAATGTGTGATAGTGGGTATATCAGAGTGTCATCATGGGTTGCAGTGCATATAATAACCAACGGGGGATGTGGGTCCTGTGTACACTGTTATTACACCACAGTACTCCCAGTATATTTCTCACATAAGGCTCCTGAGAGCACCCCTCCACTACTAGGCTATAACTCATACCATACCTTTTCACCACAGAACCAGGACCGAAACATAAAAGGCAGGGGTGTATCCATATTCATCAAGGATACCCACACCTCCAGGTTAGTGATGTAGCACAATGCATCAGAGATCATCCATATGCAACTAACAACAGGCAAAACTGCAATCCAAATTGTAGCTTGCTACAGATCACCTGCCATGACCCAGGACCCCCATTCTGCATTTCTGGAGACACTGGGAAATATGAAGGTCCTACCAAACACCTTAATACTGGGTGATTTCAATTAACCAAACAGAAACTGGGAGAACTACTCAAGTACTAACTCCCTTGCCCAACGCTTCCTAGAATTTATAAACTCGAATGCCCTGGATCAATTGGTCAACATCTCCACCAGAGGGAACAATATATTGGACCTGGTCATTATCAACATGGGCGACCGGTGTTCCACACCGTTGGTCAACCCCTCGATGGTTAGATCAGACCATAGAATAATCTCTCTGGATATCCACATTCCACCCCCGCCCCCAATCAAGGAAACCACCATGAAAAACCTTTCAAAAGCAAACTTCACGTTACTTAAGACCGAGGTGGAAAGGTTCACAGCCCCCATCCTAAAGGAAAATGCTGTCCAAGCTACTGAAACCTTTACAAAGGCACTTTATGAGCATCTGCAAGAATGCATGGATCGTGCTATCCCAAGTAAAACCGAGACTCACTACTCCAAGAAAAGGAAACCAGTCTGGTGGACCGCTGCCATAAACAAGCTATACAACAGAAGGAGAAAACTAGTACAGAAAAGAGTAAAATCCCAAAAAGGAAAGACATCCCTGATCAGAATCAGCAAGCAACTATGATTCCTCATTAAATCATCCAAGGCTAGTTTTGAAAGAAAAATTGTCAATGACTCCAGAGATATCCACAAAGCTTTCTTTAGCTATGCCAAGAACCTAAGTGGAAACTCTCAGATCTGCTCTGAGTTAGTGCAGAATGGCACAAAATACACTGAACTGACTGATATTGCCAACATTCTGGCAGACAGGTTTAGTGTAAACTTCACCCCCCTCTCACCCCCTAAAGGGCCCATAACCATACCAGAAGAATGTAGGGCCCATCAGTCACTGACACACAGGTTAAAACAGCCCTATCCAAAGCCAAAAACACAGCTTCAATGGGTCTGGACAGTGTCCCAGGCTGTGTCTTACAAGAGCTCCAAAATGAAATAACCCCTCACCTAAACACACTGTTCAAACTCGGCCTCTCTACAGGCTACATACCCATAGAGTGGTGCACAGCAGCAGTTATCCCACTCCACAAAGGTGGAGCCACAACGGACCCTGGGAACTATCGCCCTATAAGCCTGACTAGCCTGGTCTGCAAGGCTATGGAGCGCATCATCATGGAACAAATTAACAGAGACATTGGGAACCTCAAAACCTTGGACCTTACCCAGTTTGGCTTAGTTAAGGGCAGATCATGCCTCCTAAACCTGGTGAACTTCTTTGAGACAGTTATCAAGGCATTAGATGAGGGAAAGGAGGTCCAAACAGCCTACCTAAACCTCGCAAAGGCTTTTGACACCATTCCACAGTCTAGTATTATAGACAAGCTCACCAGCTTGAACATAAACCCCTATGTCATGAGATGGGTTGCCAACTGGCTCATGGATAGAACCCACATGGTGAGAGTTGCAGGCTCTATGTCCGACTCTAAAGCGGTTACAAGTAGAGTCCTCCAGGGCTCAGTCCTAGGACCCCCTCCTGTTCGGTATATACTTCTCAGAGGTACAGGCAAGCATAGGAGGACTATGGCTGACCACGTTCGCAGACGACTGCAAACTAGGGGCCATAATTGATTCTCCAGCTGATACAGACACCCTCCAGAAGGGTCTCACTGAGACAGATACCTGGTGTCAAAATCATGGCCCCAAGCTAAATGCCAAAAAGTGCATAGTCATCCCCTTTGGAAAAAATAAAGTACCCGTGAACTACCACATAGGTGGTAGTCCCCTAAATACAGAAAATGTAATAAGGGATCTGGGGACTCAAGTAGATAGTAATGTCTCCTTTGATAATAATATTGCCAAGGTGGTTAGAAAATCCTTCTATGTGGCACACCTAATTACAAAAGGGTTCGCATATAGAACAAAAGAGGTTATTGTGCCTCTCTACTCATCACTCATTAGACCCATCATAGAACACAACGCCCCATTTGGGATGTACCTTACAAGACACCTGCAACAGCTGGAAAGACCACAAAAGTAGCTCACCAAGAGGATTACTGGCCTCAAACAGATGCCCTATGCAGCCCGACTCAAGAAACTCCAGCTGTACTCGGTTGCATACCGTTTACTCAGAGGTGATTTCTGCCTGACATACAAGGCCACTTCCAACCCAGAATTGATGGACATGCTCCACCTAAAAAAAAAAACAAATCCCGGAGAGCCACATGCTCTAGAGATATAAACCTCACCACAACGATAAATAGGACATGCTGGAGGGATAGATTCCTGTCCCAGAGACTCCCCATGCTTTGGAACAGGATTCCAATATACATCAGGCAGAGCCCCTCACTAACACTCTTCAAGAGAAACCTTGACAGGTGGATGGGAAACAAAAAATTGAACCCGGGGATCACTGCAGTGACTCTGCTGGATGGTGGCACAGGGAACTAATGGCTCTGCTGAAGAGAGGCACAGGGAACTAATCTAAGGGGGTGGTGAAAGCCAACATATTCTGGCTAGGCTTATAAATGCCCTTGGGCAAATAGCCTAGTACTTACCTATGAGCCTATGAACCTATGAACCTATGTACCACTTTATGTTGATCAATGCCACCATCAACCATACAGGTAAGTGACACCACAATACAGGCCAGTTACACATGTGTTGTGTGCAACCTACCTGTAACACATTGGACACATGGACTAGTTAGTTATCACCAATAGGCCCAGGTCTCTTGGATATGTGTCTGCCTGTTATGTGTCTGTCAATGTGTGTAGGATGGTATGTCACACTATGTATTATCCATATACAACCATTACATCACCCATTACCATACTGTACATGTCTGTGTATGTTCTGCAAGTAACATGTAAGCTGGTGCACACCTCACTCTACACGTTGTGTAGTGTGTGCAATGAAAGCCACACAGTTCATTAGCACTACATACCTAGGTTAGGGTCTAGTCAGAGTGTTGCCAAGTAAGAGTGTGCACGTATGTGGATGGGTCTACATAAGGTTGCAGATTATACATGTCCCAGCCAGCCACCTGCCCATGTGGAACAGCCACTAACTGTTTTAGAAACCTGTGACATGTCACAGCCACGGTGCCACCACAGTGCCAGAACCCTTGTGGAATCTGACTGCAGACCATCTGCTGACACATGTACACCTACAACATATATGGATAACATTATGAAGATCACAATCACCCAGTGTTACTAACAGCTGACATGCATCATAGCTGGATGGTTACACTACCTGACATGTATGCATTACACATTACTACTAACAACATGTTATACTGCAGTACATTGCTGCACTGTATTGCAGTCACCGTGTGCATCACAACCATATTAGCCTGTCCCTGCATCAATGATATGGATGACAGGGATGTGGCACAGGTATCATCATATGCACAGGGTATGTTACTGGTTTGCCAGAGGTCGAGGGTGGTCAATACATTTGACACCATGCGTGTGGTTGAGGGGTTGAATTATTGGAACGGGGCATGCTGATGTGGTGTGTGTCGGTATGGTGTTGGCCTAGGTGTGTGTATAGTGTGTGGGTATGCATGCACACAGTTCTGCCATGTGGCTGACCTATACAGGTGTTTTTGGACAGCGGCAGACCATACCTGGCAGGATGTGCAGTTCACTGCCTCAGGCCACAGGCACAGTGACTGTGCATGCCAGGGGTTCCATGGGCACATGCGGGTACAGGCCTTGAGGTGCTGCTGTCCCCTGATGATGACAGGTGTCCACTAGAACCATGTCCTGCATGGAACTGGCCAGGGCCACGTGCACGAGGCATGCTTTGGTGTGGTGTTGATAGCACTCTCAGTGATGTGCTGGGGGTGCTACTTCCACTACGGGAGTGGCTTTGCATCCTAGCACACCATCCTCGACTGCCAGATGTTGGTGTATCTAGCCTACATCCACACGGCTGTCGCACCACTCCCACCAGGTGTTCGAGCACGGACATACTGTGAAGACTGGTGGAGAAGGGTGAAGGCTACCAGCCTAGTCAAATAGAATTTGATACATAATTCTGGCATTTGTAAATATACATGTAAAATACAGGCTTGTGTCTTAAATTTAAAGAAATGCTGTTTCAACAATGTGGCAACATTGACATCTGCTGTAAGGAAAACTAAGTCAAGCATTTCTTATTGGTCCTTTGAAATGAAAATTACTTTATGTCTGTTCCTTTGAAGTTAGAATTTGGAGTCAATGAGTCTAGAGTAAGCATCTTGCCTATTGTTTTAAGGCTAAAGTTAATGACAATAATTTACATGTGGAATGTCTTTTATTGCTCTAAGTGTAAAAAATGTAAATGTAGTTAATGTGTGGCCTGGGAACTCCAGGAAGGGTAAAAAAGATGATGTAATGGTTATCAGAACTGGAGTTTCAATGTAAACAGTGTAAACCAGAGATTATTAAGCATTTTGATCTTGGATATCTAACTCAGCACTGCCTTGCTCTATGTAAGTAAGTTACTTTAGAAGTATGTTTTCTTGTATGAATAGCTAGGACTATAAAGATTAGACTAAGTGTTTTTCTGTTATGTCAAAACTGTACTAAGGAATTATTTTAAGTTTCTGTGTGATCTCTGAACTCTTGACTAGCACTGTGGTGTAGTAGTAGTAGTACTGTCTTGTGATTTTAGCATTTATTATTAAATATTTTTAAACCCTTCTCAACTGTGGTTGGTTTATGTAGAGAAGTTAAGCTCTAGAGTATATTGCATATTTATAGAGTTTACTGTCTAAGCCACTCCTATAGCTTTAGCCCTGGGCTATACTACCAATTGGATAATAATATTGAACAGTAATAATTGGGCACCCTTTTAAGTGTTTTTGGGTATTTGATAATTATTAGCTGGTGGTGGCAGTAATTATTACCGTCTAGTCTGGGTAAAGAGGCACATCTGGAAAATCTGTGTCAGCCTTTCCCAGGAGTGTCTGTGAAGTTGTATAAATAAATGCAGAACAAACCAAAACTTAACAACAAGGAGCGTAGCCAAGAAGTGACACCAACGGAACCAGTAGTTCAAGATTAAATCCTTTATTAAGTACGAAAAAAAACACCCTTATGGACAAGCGCTTTCGCTCGGTATAATACCAAGCTTTATCAAGTTACATGAATAACTGAATACTCTAAATTATATAGTGATCTTAAAAACACGTAATCAAATAGTTCAATTAAATAATTAATTTGTTAAAAGTAACTTATGTTAATAACTCATCCATGCCTTGTCAAAATGCAGAATAGATGTAAATGTCATAAATAAAACCATAGTTAAAAACAACGTTCTTTAAAAATGTTTGTGTGCTAAAAAATCTGTTTGTGTGATATACTAAAACATGTATTATTGAGTAATATAAAAATGAAGAATAAATATTATTACATTCGTCAATTCCAAAAGATGAGTGACCAATTGTATTATAGCAAGGGCAGTAAACAGTATTAAACCATGTATACAAATGTAACTACACCTTTATAATAATGAAATAAATATAAAATAAATAAATGAATAAATGCTCTTAATTAATACAAATAATACAAATAGCCCAATCTAAAATGGATATGTGTAAATTTCGGTCTAAAATAATCACTACAAGCAGGCCATCCTAAGCTTGAGCACACTGCTAATATTTATATTGTCATTTAGCCCGGGTGCCTTACCAGCATCTAATCTTAATTGCCACATTAACTCACGGTATTCCAGTGTTGTCTCCCAGTCACCCCCCCCCCCCCGGGCATCTGGTTCTACCTGTTCTAGCACCATAAATTTGATTTGCATGTTGGGACAAACCAGAGAGTGTTTAAAAAATGAGTTGGATTCCTTAGCTTTAGAAACATCATAAAAATGTTCATAAATCCTTCTCCTAAGAGGTCTCTCAGTCTTTCCTATATAAAAGCTTAAACATGCTGTGCATAAACCTAGGTAGACAACACCCTTAGATGAACAATTGAAATAGCTGGTAGCTTTGTATAGGTACTTTCTAGATGGAATAAATAGGGTCAAATCATTGTGAATGGCCAGACATTGTTTACAGGCCCCACATTTGAAAGTGTCTGGTTTGTGCTTATCTAAGCCAAACTTAACTAAAGTCTTTTTTTCAAACCATTGTTTAAGATTACTGTCTCTTTTTCTTACAAAGCTTGGATATGGGTCAACATAATTGTTCAGTTCATCATGCAGAGTAAGTAGGGACCAATGCTTCCTTATCACGTTCTCAATTTCGGATGAACCCAAGGAATAAGTGTGTGTAAAACAATTATTTGAACTTGGGTTGGGTTCTTTCTCTTGCTCAATAGTTTGAGGAAATCCTCTACCCAGTAACGGTGGATATTTAGTATCCTTATTAAGTGTCACTTCTTCAACAAGGGTAGTTAATAAGGAAACTGGGTAACCTCTTTCTATAAAAAACTTCTTCAAAATTTCTATTTCATCAATGTAGTCTGTAACAGTACTACACATTCTAGAGGCCCGTATGAACTGACCTTTGACAATGCCCCTCTTTTGAAAGAAGGGGTGCCCGCTTTCAAAATGAAGACAGGAATTAGAAAAACTTGGTTTTCTAAAAAGTTTAGATTGGAACCTGTTTTTAGTAGTGTCTTTGTATAAGGTCACATCAAGATAATGCAATTCACTAAGACTAATGTTGTACGTAAAAGTTAGAAAAGAAGTAGTAGAATTTATATATTTAAAAAACTCCTGGAACTGCTCAAGCGAGCCGTTCCATAAGATACAAATATCATCCAAGTATCTCTTATAGTGAGTAATAAATTTGACCCATTCAGTTTCAAAAATAAAATTCTGTTCCCATCTATGTAAAACCAGGTTGGCATAAAGTGAGGCACATGAGGCAACCATGGCAACCCCTTTCTTTTGTCTGTAGAACTCACTGTTGAAGTAAATAAAGTTGTTTTCTAGCCCAATTTCCATCAATTCTGTTACTAGATTTGTAACCTTACTTCCCAGGTGAGCCTCAGAACTTAACACCTCATTAAACCATTCTACCCCAATACTGTGGGGAATGCTAGGGAATAGGTCCACTATATCTATTGTGATCATAAGTAGATTAGTTTCATAAAATTCAGGTTGGATGCCTCTAAGGAAGTCCCATGAATCTTTACAAATCTTTGTCAGTGAGAAAAGAAAATTCTTTGTGATAAAGTCAATAAACTTGCCGAGTGGTTCAGTAACACTCCCCGCACCAGAAACTATAGGCCTAAACTTTAAGGGGTGCACTCCTTTATGGGTATTCGGAATTCCGAAAATCACCGGAATTCTAGGTTTAACTACATGCAAGTAGTTAAACAATTTTTCATTAATCACTCCCTGCAGTAGGTGGTCCGTAAGCAAAAAGTTTATTTTAGATGAAGCAAGATTAACTTCGTTTCTTGAGACCACTTCGTATTGTTCGGAATCTTGTAGCATTCCAAAAAGATGAGCATCGTAGTCTGTGCTAAACATAAGGACTATCCCACCACCCTTGTCAGGTTTCATAACTCTTATCTTTTTGTTCTTGAGTTCGTGAATCAGCAAAATTTCATTCTCTTTCAAATTACTGTGAGAAGTGTGGGCTTTCTGATGGTATAGAACCCTAAAATCTCTCTCAACTAACTCCTCAAAAACCTTAATAGATGGATGGGTAGGGGGGTTAAATGTGCTCTTTCGAGCCAGTTCCTTTTTAGTTTGTGTCTGCCCTTTAAAGTACATATTTAAATTTAACTGCCTTGCAAAAAGTTTTAAATCAACAAGGGCTTGGGTTAAATTAAATGGGCGTAGGGGAACAAAATGAAAACCCCGAGTAAATAGCCCAAAGGTACAGTAATTCACCTCTAAATCTGTGTAGTTGTAAATGGTAAAACTGTCATTCTTCACAATAGTACAATCTTCAATGGTCCCATAACAAAATTTATCAAGATTAAGGTTGGTATTATTCAAAACTAGTTGTGTCTGTTGTTCCAACCTTGTTGATGGTGTCTCTGCCCCCTCCCCCCTATTCTGTCTGGTGCTAGTTGAAAATCCTGATAGGAATTGTTCCTTTCTTTTTGTGCCAACCTTTCACTCCTACGTAGTGGTGGAACAAATGTATCAGAATGTTTGTCAAATACAGTACTGTGATTAACAGATTCATGCGTCTGGTGGTTAGCTCTCCATAGTTTACCAGGAACAGGATATGCAACGCCATCTCTATATTCTATTAAGTCCCTCTCTAACTTACGCATTTTACGATTTAAAATTTTCACACAAAATTGATCTACCTCTTTAAAAACTTTGTCATAGTTAATCTTAACTGACATAAAATTAGAGTCTTTGACCAAGGAATTGTTTAACAAAGTAAGTTCATTTAACAAAGTATTGGCCTTCGCCTCGTACTCTGCAATCATTACTTTTAAAACCTCCAAGCCTGCATAATCAAACACCTCACAAAGCTTATTGTAATATGGAGTTCCCAGTTGTACATTGTTAGGGAACTTGAATAAACGTAATCCCTTCGGTACACGTTTAACAGAAACACATTCTTTGAGATAGTTTATCTCTAACTGATTGCTTTTAAAAGCATAGAGTTTATCCCTTAAAATATCAAAGTCTTTCTCAATACTATTATTACTAGTATTAAGCGTAACAGTACCTTTGTTAAATAAGAATTGGCGTTCAGTCCAACTGTTGAAATTAAAGCTCTGTGATGGTAAATCCATAGAATCAGTCTGTGGACCTGGTATATTAGTGTCCACTTCACGGTTAGAAGGTAGACCATGTAATGAATGACCCGGAAAGTCCGACGATAAAGCCAGTACTCTTCCTGTTGCAACATTTGGGGAACGCTTTTTCCTCTGCTCAAATTCTTGCTGTTGGTTACCAGGCATTGTTAAAAGCATACTAGCTTTTAATGAATTAAAAGAATCAGTAAGTTGTGTAAGCGTAGTTAACACCTGATTAAATTCCAAGCGGGTAATCGGAACCTCATCGCTAGGATTCCTCAGAACTTGAGGAATATCCACAAAGTCCATGATGTCAGCTCCTTCAGCCATAAAACTTCACCAGGAAAATAAATGCAGAACAAACCAAAACTTAACAACAAGGAGCGTAGCCAAGAAGTGACACCAGCGGAACCAGTAGCTCAAGATTAAATCCTTTATTAAGTACGAAAAAACACCCTTATGGACAAGTGCTTTCGCTCGGTATAATACCGAGCTTTATCAAGTTATATGAATAACTGAATACTCTGAATTATATAGTGATCTTAAAAACACGTGATCAAATAGTTCAATTAAATAATTAATTTGTTAAAAGTAACTTATGTTAATAACTCATCCATGCCTGGTCAAAATGCAGAATAGATGTAAATGTCATAAATAAAACCATAGTTAAAAACAACGTTCTTTAAAAATGTTCGTGTGCTAAAAAATCTGTTTGTGTGATATACTAAAACATGTATTATTGAGTAATATAAATCTAGAAAGTACCTATACAAAGCTACCAGCTATTTCAATTGTTCATCTAAGGGTGTTGTCTACCTAGGTTTATGCACAGCATGTTTAAGCTTTTATATAGGAAAGACTGAGAGACCTCTTAGGAGAAGGATTTATGAACATTTTTATGATGTTTCTAAAGCTAAGGAATCCAATGCATTTTTTAAACACTCTCTGGTTTGTCCCAACATGCAAATCAAATTTATGGTGCTAGAATAGGTAAAACCAGATGCCTGGGGGGGTTGACTGGGGGACAACACTGGAATACCGTGAGTGAATGTGGCAATTGTGATTAGATGCTGGTAAGGCACCCGGGCTAAATGACAATATAAATATTAGCAGTGTGCTCAAGCTTAGGATGGCCCGATTGTAGTGATTATTTTAGACCGAAATTTACACATATCCATTTTAGATTGGGCTATTTGTATTATTTGTATTAATTAAGAGCATTTATTCATTTATTTATTTTATATTTATTTCATTATTATAAAGGTGTAGTTACATTTGTATACATGGTTTAATACTGTTTACTGCCCTTGCTATAATACAATTGGTCACTCATCTTTTGGAATTGACGAATGTAATAATATTTATTCTTCATTTTTATATTACTCAATAATACATGTTTTAGTATGTCACACAAACAGATTTTTTAGCACACGAACATTTTTAAAGAACGTTGTTTTTAACTATGGTTTTATTTATGACATTTACATCTATTCTGCATTTTGACCAGGCATGGATGAGTTATTAACATAAGTTACTTTTAACAAATTAATTATTTAATTGAACTATTTGATCACGTGTTTTTAAGATCACTATATAATTCAGAGTATTCAGTTATTCATGTAACTTGATAAAGCTCGGTATTATACCGAGCGAAAGCGCTTGTCCATAAGGGTGTTTTTTCGTACTTAATAAAGGATTTAATCTTGAGCTACTGGTTCCGTTGGTGTCACTTCTTGGCTATGCTCCTTGTTGTTAAGTTGTATAAATACTTATCACAAAGTGTGTGTGTGTGTGTGTTTGTGTGTGTTTGTGTGTGTGTGTGTGTGTGTGTGTGTGTGTGTGTGTGTGTGTGTGTGTGTGTGTGTGTGTATGTGTGTGTGTGTGTGTCAGCTACTTGGGCAGGGACACGAAGCACTGGTTGGACAGAGAGGATACTGGAGGTTTAGCTTGCCAGCTAAGCTGAGATCTGGACCCTATAGCTGTGCCAGTGGTGAGTCTTATTAAGGACCTGGGGAGCAAGGGAGTGACCAGACCCAGACTGAATGTGATCGCTGTGTGCTCTTAAGGGAAATTGCACTTTACTGTGTGTATCTGTTATCCTTTCCTCTCATAACAGACATCCTTTCAGGTGTTAGTGATGAGGATTGGGGCTCCTTAATTGCTGGGCCAGGGCACGGGCATCAAATGTGGTTTGCAGTGGTGGGATCCACTTCACATTTGTGGTGGCAGTGGATATCCACATCACATATTAATTAGTTGGCAAATACTAATTGGCTTGTAGTGGTGTGGGTAGAGTGAATCCTGTAGCTTATGTACAGTGATCTCTGAAGGTGTTTTGTACTCTAAATCAGCCACACAGTGAATACTCAGAGTTTAGATCACACTTGTTTTATTTCTTTTGTTATCTTAGTTAGTCAGGGTGAGCAGGCAGCATGTCAGCAGAGGAGTATGGAAAGCTGACAAGGAGCCAGCTGGTGGAGATGTGCCAGGCTAGGGGACTGGTGCATGGAAACCTGAATAAGGCAGACCTGATTGCATCCTTGGTTACAGCTGCATCAAAAAACAGCAACCAGGAGGACAATCAGACTGACGGTGGTGATACAAGATCCTCGGAGAATGGACAGCTCAATCTTTCTGCAGTGGGCTTAAAAATCCAGCTGGAGCTAAAGAGACTTGAGTTGAAGGCCAGGCGTTTGGAGATAGAATTCGAAGAAAAGGAGCATCAGAGGAGGCATGAGAGGGAAATGCTGACTCTTTGTCAGAGTCATGGAGGTAATGGGGAAGGGAGTAACTGGACCCCAGAAGCACAACAGGTCAGTAAATTTCTTCTGCAATTTAAAGAGGGGGATAATTTTGATAGTTTTATTCATATGTATGAGAGGGTATGCAAACAGTATAGTGTTGACCAAAGGCTCTGGATACGGTTCCTGACCTTCTTACTCCATGGGAAAGCTGTAACTTTTTTATCAAAAATGCCTGACTCTGTTTTGATTATACTGCTGTAAAAATGTCTTTTAGAATGTTTTAAGCTAACACCTGAAATGTATAGGAAAATGTTTTGTGAGCATAGACGCAAGGCAGATGAAAGTGTGTGTGAATATGTTGCTGAACTGAGCACTTATTTTCATAGCTGGGTGAGTGGATGTCAGATCACCACTTTTGAATGGCTGGCAGACCTTTTGGTGAGGGGAACAGGCCCTTAGCACTTTGCCTGAGGACATGATGATCTGGTTAGCTGATAGACAATGTGCTACTTTAGATGAGTTGGGGTAGAAGGGAGACCTATACCTGGCCATCAGGGCAGCCCTGCACAGGAAGGGGACCTCAGTACTGCTCATGGGTCTAAAGGAACCCATGGTGGGTTCCACAGTCTGCCCCAACAGAATCTGCCAGTAGCAGGGGAAGCCACTAGTACAGGTACACATCCAGGAGCAAGGGTTAAATGTTTTGAATGCAACCAGTGGGGCCATGTGGCATACAGGTGTCCATGGAGGCAAGGTGGGGAACCAAAGGTGAGGGAACCAATGAGTGGGAAAGACAAAATGCCAATAATAGGTTGTCTTGAGACAACAGGGGTACTAAACTACCATTCTGCAGATGTCCTGAGATGGAAGGATTTGGATGAGGCAGTACCATGTACTTATGCAGTTACATGCAGTGAAGCTAGGAGACAAGCATGTGGGTCTGGTAGCCTGGGGAAGACCCAGATAGACTGCATACTTGCAGCCAGGACTAGTGAGGTGGTTACTTCATGGAGTGAGCCACACTTTAGCAGTGAGACTGAAGGTGAGCCACAGCTGCTTGTGGGTACTGATGTTCCCTTGGACAGGCTAGCTGCAAAGGTATAGGTGAGTAGTAGTACCCATGCTGACAGTGAGGCACCACTGTCAGAGGATGCTAGAGTTCCTGTGGAAGGGGAGCTGGGAAGGGTTACAAGGAGAGAGTTGAGACAGGCTCAGCTCTCAGACCCTACATTGCAAGGCCTGAGGCAGGTAGCTAGGGTGGCATCTGATTCTCAAGGGAAGGGGGAATCTGTATACTGGAACAAAGGATTACTATACAGAGAGTAGACACCTGAGGGAGGGCTAGAAGGTGAGAGAGTACAGCAGTTGGTAGTGCCTAGAGCCTACCATCTGGTGCTTCTAGCCATAGCCCATGATAATCCCTTTGCAGGTCATATGGGCATAAAACATACAACGAGGCATATTATGCAGAACTTCTATTGGCCTGGAATTTCCAGAGATATAACAGGGTACTACAGGACCTGTGAGCAGTGCCAAAAGGTGAAAGCTCCTTTGTTGCCTTTGCCTGTGATTGAGGAACCATTTCAGAGGGTAGCTATGGATATTGTGCATCCTCTGAGTACCCCAAGTTCCACAGGGAAAAAGTATATCCTAGTGGTAGTGGATTATGCTACACGATAGCCTGAGGCAGTGGCTTTGTCCTCCATTCAGGCAGAGAAGGTGGCAAATGCTTTGTTAGAGATTTTCAGCAGGGTAGGTTTCCCAAAAGAAATACTGTCTGACAAAGGTGCCGATTTCATGTCAGACCTGCTGGCTTGTCTGTGGAAGTCCTGTGGGGTGAAGCACATGAAGACCACCCCCTACCATCCCCAGACTTATGGTCTTGTTGAGAGGTTAAACTCTACAATCAAGTCCATGCTATGGGCATTTGCAGATCAGTTTAAGAGGGAGTGGGACAAATATTTGCCCCATCTGTTGTTTGCTTACAGAGAGTTTACCCAGGAATCCACAGGTTTTTCACCCTTTGAGTTGCTGTATGGGCATAGAGTGAGAGGAACTCTAGATTTAATTCAAGATGAGTGGAAAGGTGAGTGTGAGTCTCACAAGGTTCTGTTGTGGAATACATCGTAAACCTCAGGACAAGGCTCAGGGAAAGCATGGGCTTGGCCCAGGAGAACCTAGCAGAAGCCCAATAACCAAAGAAGGTGAGGTATGACAGGAATGCTTGTAGAGAGTATGCTGTGGGGCAGCAGGTAATGGTACTCATTCCTGTCAGACACAACAAGCTACAAGTAGCTTGGGAGGGTCCCTACAAGGTGGTAAGAAGGGAAAGTGATGTTAACTACATGGTGGAACTGCTAGGCAGATGGCAGGGGCAAAAATTGTACCATGTTAACATGATGAAACCTTACCATGATTGGGAGTCCCTTGTGCTGAGCATTTGCAGTGGATTGCAGGAGGAGTCTGAGGGAGATCTAGTGACTGATCTCCTCAGTGAGGCTCAGGCTGACACCTCAGTGGAAGGGGTAGCAATATACCAGCAGCTATCTCCTACCCAGCTTTGAGAAACCTGAGCAGTGTTGCAGGAGTTTGGGACATGTTCACTGGGAAACCAGGGTGCACCCACCTGGTGCAGCACCAGGTGGATAGAGGACACCAAAGACCTATTAGGCAGGCCCCTTACAGCATGCCTGAGAAAGTCATACAGACTCTGAGGGAAGAGGTACAGGATATGTTGGAACTAGGGGGATTCAAGAGTCCAACAGTCCCTGGGCCTCTCCAGTGGTGCTTGTGCCAAAGAAGGATGGTAGCACCAGGTTCTGTATGGACTACAGGAAATTAAACAGCCACACAGAGTCGGATGCTTACCCCATGCCTAGGACAGATGAGGCCCTAGAGCGTCTGTGTGGGGCTAAGTATCTTACAACCATTGATCTTATCAAGGGTTACTGACAGGTGCCCTTGACTCCCAGTGTTAGAGAGAAGTCAGCCTTTGTGACTCCTTTTGGCTTTTATGAGTTCACAAAGATGCCCTTTGGGATGAAAAATGCCCCAGCAACTTTCCAGAGGCTGGTGAATAATATCCTAGTACGAATAGGAGGGTTTTCTCTTGCTTACCTAAATATTGCCATCTACCGCCATTCCTGGCCAGAGCACATTCAGCATGTCAGAGAGGTGCTGGGCAGAATACAGAGATCAGGGTTGACCAAATGTCAGGTGGGTATGGCGGAGGTCTCCTACCTAGGACATAGAGTGGGGAGTGGTAAGATAAGGCCAGAACTTGCTAAAGTGGAAGCCATTCAGGCATGGTCTGCACCTGTTACTAAAAAGTAGGTGAGGACATTCTTAGGGACAGCAGGGTACTACAGAAAGTTCATCTCCAGGTATAGTACCATAGCTGCTCCCCTCATAGACCTGACAGGGAAGAACAGGCCAGATAAGGTAGTGTGGACCCCAGCATGTGAGCAGGCATTCCAGAAGCTTAAAGAAGCTTTAGGAGGACCCCCTGTGTTAGCCAGTCCAGATTACAGCAAATAATTTGTTGTGCAGGTGGATGCTTGGAACCATGGGGTGGGGGCTGTACTTAGCCAGATTTCTTCAGAAAGGGAATAGCACCCAGTGGTTAAGCTCAGTCGTAGGCTCCAACCCAGGGAGGAATGCTATGCAGCTGTAGAAAAGGAATATCTAGCCATAATGTGGGCATGCAAAAACTTCAGCCTTATCTGTATGGAAGAAAATTGACTGTTATGACAGATCACAACCCTCTAACATGGTTAAACAGAGCCAGTCAGCAAAATGCCAAGTTGCTAAGATGGAGCTTGGGATTGCAAGCATATGATATGTCAGTGCAGCAGCACAGTGGAGTTAGCAATGCCAATGCAGATGGGCTCTCAAGACAAGGAATGGGGTGAGATACCCTCAGATAGACCTAACCCTCTCAAGTGGCGTTTATCAAAGGTCACTTGAAAAACTAGCTTGAGTTCTCCGGGGGGGGGGGGTGTGAAGACTGGTAGAAAAGGGTGAAGGCTTCCAGCCTAGTCAAATAGAATTTGATATATAATTCTGGCATTTGTAAATATAAATGTAAAATACAGGCTTGTGTCTTAAATGTAAAAAAATGCTGTTTCAACAATGTGGCAACATTGCCATCTGCTGTAAGGAAAACTAAGTCAAGCATTTCTTATTGGTCCTTTGAAAATAAAATTACTTTATGTCTGTTCCTTTGAAGTTAGAATTTGGAGTCGACGAGTCTGGAGTAAGCATTCTGCCTATTGTTTTAAGGCTAAAGTTAATGACCTGAATTTACATATGGAATGTCCTTCATTGCTCTAAGTGTAAAAGAATGTAAATGTAGTTAATGTGTAGCCTGGGAATTCCAGGAAGGGTGAAAAAGATGATGTAATGTTTATCAGAACTGGAGTTTCAATTTAAACAGTGAGAACCAGAGATTATTAAGCATTTTGTCCTTGGATATCTAACTCAGCACTGGCTTGCTCTATGTAAGTAAGTTACTTTAGTGTTATGTTTTCTTGTAGAAATAGCTAGGACTATAAAGATTAGACTAAGTGTTTTTCTGTTATGTCAGAACTGTACTACGAAATTATTTTAAGTTTCTGTGTGATCTCTGAACTCTTGAATAGCAAAGTGGTGTAGTAATATTATCTTGTGTTTTTAGCATTTATTATTACATATTTTTAAACCCTTCTCAACTGTGGCTGGTTTATGTGGAGAAGTTAAGCTCTAGAGTACATTGCATATTTTTAGAGTTTAGTGTCTAAGCCACTCCTATATCTTTAGCCCTGGGCTATACTACCAATTGGATAATAATATTGCACAGTAATAATTGGACACCCTTTTATGGGCCTTTGGGTACCTGATAATTATTAGCTGGTGGTGGCATTAATTACTACCATATAGTCTGGGTAAAGGGGCACAGCTGGAGAATCTGTGTCAGCATTTCCCAGGAGTGTCTGTGAAGTTGTATAAATACTTATCTCAAAGTGTGTGTGTGTGTGTGTGTGTGTGTGTGTGTGTGTGTGTGTGTGTGTGTGTGTGTGTGTGTGTGTGTGTGTGTGTGTGTGTGTGTGTGTGTGAGAGCTTATTGGGCAAACACACGAAGCACTGGTTGGACAGAGAGGGTACTGGAGGTTTTAGCTTGCCAGCTAGACTGTGATCTGGACCCTATAGCTATGCCAGTGGGGAGTCTTATTGGGGACCTGGGGAGCAAGGGAGTGACCAGCCCCGGACTGACTGTGATCTCTGTGTGCTCTTAAGGGAAATTGCACTTTACTGTGTGTATCTGTTATCCTTTCATCTCATATGAGATGCCCTCTCAGGTGTTAGTGGTGAGGATTGAGGCTCCTTGATTGCTGGGCCAGGACACGTGCATCACACATACCACAGTCGCGGATGCACACCATCTCACCCCACCGTCTATCCATGATCTGGTTGTGTTCACGGGGGGCAGCAGCAAGTTCACAGATGTTGTCACTTACAGATAAGTAAGCAGCCCTCTGCAGCCTCAGTCTCTGTCTGGTGTACATTTCCATACGTGCCTGTGTTTCCATGACAGCCTGAAACATGTGCCTGGTGGTACCAGTTGTGGTGCCTCTGCCAGGGGCAGGATGAACAGTGGCCCTACCACAAGCACTCTGGCACATCTGCCTATGTGGTGGCCTGCTGGACATCTGGCTATTCCTGCTATGGACAGACACAGCTGGCATGGTCACCATACTACCCTGTACATTGCCACTAGCCACCAACTGTCCCTCAGCTATGGGCATTGGTGATGGGGTATGTATAGGCACAGAAACTGTGTGCAGAGGTGGGGTGACTAAGATGGGGATGTCAACTGTTGGCACTGTGTCAACCCCTGACAAACCCACCTGTGCCTCAAACATAGTCTCATCATTGTCAGTGTCTGCGTGCACACCAACATCAGGTAGTCTTCAGGAGGGACCTTGACCCACCTCGTCAACTGTGGGGGGAAGATAGAAACACACTTTAAGACCTGTCCAGCATTACATAACAATACACGCACACACACACACACACACACACACACACACACACACACACACACACACACACACACACATACACACACACACACACTCACACACTCCACATTAATACCTACCTGTCTGTGATGCTACAGACAGTCCCATGTTTATTCCCATATGATGCCCATCATACATCACACCTGGTGACATACACTCATTAATGCCAGTCATTAATGTCTCATTCCTCTAAATGCCTACAAATGTGACCACAGCACAAGACCTGTTACTCCATTAAGTCCGTTCTCTGCGTGTAGCAGTTTGTACATAGCCTCACTGCTATCATTCAGTGTTCACCCTGTGTATGTTGGGATTTTGTGAGCTTGGCCCCTATATGTGAAGTGCTGATACATTCCCTCCATTCTGTCACACACTGTACTGTTATGTGTACATATTGTTCAGTACATGCCTGACATGCTGCACAATCAACCTATCATGCGACAACTGTGATATATGTATACACTCCCTGGTGTTGTCTAGTAATTCCCCAATGCATCTGTAGTGCTACCTACATGGGTTGTCATTCACTTCCCTGCTGTATGCAATATTGAGGGTATACCTGGTATCTACTTCCCCTCCCAATGCATGTTCCATGTTACAGACCTGAGTAGAGTATCAGCTGTCCTGTGATTACATATCAGACAAGTATTTTTATTTTGTCTTGTGTCAGTCCATGTCCATGTACTGCAAAGGGAAGTATTGCCATATGAAAAACTCCATAGTCACACGTGTATACATGGCCACCAACACAACCACATAGACATGCACACAAACATCCTACATGCAGCACCCTCCCTTCACTACACTACACTACATTGAACCTACAGATGAAATGAACACACACACACACACACACACACACACACACACACACACACACACACACACACACACACATGTGAGGATGCACAATGATAGTACACACAGTCCTCCCATTACCCAACTATCAACATGCATAACATGGTAAACAACAGCATGCAGTGCAGTTATAGTTAATCCATGCTAGCAAGAGTATACATGGGTGTGAGGCATGGCCTGTGTTAGTAGATGATACCCCTTCCCCTTGAGAACTATGCACCCATGTACACAGTATTGCTGTGCACCTGTTATGCATCTGTCCATGTACTGTGCACCAAAACTCACAGGTGTACATCCCATTGCTGCATGTGTAGTACTGTGTCAGTTATGTCAGCTGTAATGCTCACAGCCCTTATTTTTTCCAGCAAAACATACCTGGGATGATGTGTGGTCAGATGTCAGCTGTGAATGCGTGATGTGTGGTTTACAGCTCTCAACATTAGCAGAGCATGTATGAACAATCCAATAGTACAACTGCCAGATCATACCATGGCTATGGGGAGTCTACACACTGTTATTGGTGTGATGCACTATTCCTTGATCTGCCATGGGACAACATCACTACATATGTTAACAGTACATGAACCTGATATGTGCCATATGTCCTGTACATCCACATGCAGTGTCTACTAAACGTGTTAGGTGTGCAGATGCGGGCTGCATTGCATACAGTCCTGTGTGTGCCTATTTATGCACATGATTATCATGATGTGTTGCTGCACCCATTGTTATGTGTACTACAGCAGTCACAATTCCTGCAAGGGGTAAACTAGCATGGTCCATATGAATTTGCTTGTGTATGGTCAGTCTACCTACACATGTTCCCCAACTGTGCAGACTGCAAGGTCTACAAATACGCACACCCCTTGGTGTTCACAAACTGCCGTCACTATTTCTGTGGGTTTAGAGTTACATCTGCCACAGTTAATGACCCTCTCTGTGTGCAGATACAGCCATTCTTACAATTTGTATAGCTCCCTGCTGCAGTGCACTGGTGTGCCATGCTGGTAACCCCCTCCCTACCTTCAGCCTTTTCACAGATGCTTGAAAGGTATGGCCTACACATGTGTCGGTTTGCAGTGCACCATACACTGTACCGCACATGTTACAGCCAATTCCCAGCTAATAATTTGGACCACACTAATATATTATGCCATACTATACATCTGTAACAGTTGCCATCATAATACTGGTATATATTCTCTTGGTGCACTGTACAAGGGTGATGTTTCACATGTGTCCCTACTGTAGGCTGTGTGTGCTACCATTATGTTAATCCCTGTGGACAAACTTCACAATAACAGGATGTTAGTTATCTCGCAGCCATCTGACATACCTTTCCAGTACCCCATCATGGTCACCATTGTGATGCAGTGCATTTCATAGCAACAATACACGAACATGTACAGCATTCATTCAGGGTAGGTGAGTTAGATGTATGCATGGCATATACCATCGGCATTACATGCCCTGTGTGTTTGCAAGCATCAGTAGAAACCATACTCACCAGCCACAGGCTGCTGCCTTGGTGGTATCCTGGAGCGACCTGCATAAGAGTGTGAGAGATGCAATGTTAGTGGCCATAGCTGTGGCATTGCTACATGGTGGGTGCAGCATTACACTACATCAATGATACAAGTCCACAATACTAGCAGTTATGCACATCTGTTCATTACTACTCTGCAGCAAACAATATTTATGATGTCAGATATGCAAGCTCTACAAGGTAGAATTACAGATAGCTATGAAGAGGATGAGGAATGGAAAGGCTGTTGGTCCAGATGACATAACTGTGGATGCTTGGAGGTGTTTAGGAGACATGCCAGTAACATCTTTAACCGGGTTGTTTGATGGAATCTTGGAATGTGAGAGGATGCCTGATGAGTGGATGGAAGGTGTTTTGGTACTGGATGTTAAGGAAAAGGGTGATGTGTAGAGCTGTAGTAACTACCGAGGGGTAATATTGACCATTCACAGCATGGAATTATGGGGCAGAGTAGTGGAAGCTGGTTTAAGAAGGGAGGTGATTGTTAGTGATCAGCATTACGGTTTCATGCCAAGAAAGAGCACTACAGATGCAACGTTTGCTCTGAGACTGTTGATGTAGATGCACAGGGAAGGTCAGAATGAGTTGCATTGTGTCTTTGTGGACTTAGAGAAAGCATATAATAGAGTGCCTAGAGAGGGGTTGTGGTATTGTTTGAGGAAGTCAGAAGTGAGCGAGAAGTATATTAGAGTGCTACAGCATCTGTACAAGGGTAGTGTGACAGCACGGAGATCCGCAGTGTGAGTGACAGATGCATTTCTGGTGGAGGTAGGAGTACATCAAGGATCAACTCGGAGCCCTTTCTTAGTTGTAGTGGTGATGGACAGGTTGACAGACAAGTTCGGACAGTATTCCCTGTGGACTATGATGTTTGCAGATGACATTGTGATATGTAGAGAACAGGTTGAGGAGACCCTGGAGACATGGAGATATGCTCTAGAGAGGTGGGGAAGGAAGGTCAGCTGGACTATGACAGCATTTATGTGTGTGAATGAGAGGAAGGATAGAGGAATGGGGAGGATGCAGGGCATAGAGTTGGCAAAGGTGGATGGGTTTAAATACTTGGGATCAACAGTTCAGAGTAATGGCAAGTGTAGAAAGAGGTGTAGAAGAGAGTACAGGCAGGGTTGAGTGTGTGGTGAAGAGTGTCAGGACTGATTTCTGACTGACATTACCAGTAAGAGTGACAGGGAAGGTCTACAAGAGGGTAGTGAGACCAGCTCTGTTACATGGGTTGGAGACTATGGCATTGACATAAAGGTGGGAATCATAGCTGGATGTGGCAAAGTTAAAGATGTTAAGATTTGCACTGGTTGTGACGAGGGTAGACAG